>NW_020289915.1:1255799-1386058 GCF_003144135.1 Microstroma glucosiphilum
GAAATTGCGAATCATCGGCTCCGACGTCTCAACCGGAAGCGGGAGTCGATGTTCCACCTTGACTTTTCAGCGGAAGCGGGATGTTCCAGCTGCGTTTTTGAGCCATGACTCGTCCTCGATGCCGAGTATTCCCTAGAAATACGACTTGTACTCCTGTTCTTTTCTCTCTCCAAAGAGGTACACGTACCCACAACCATCATGTCCACTCCAACACAAGAGCTTCCCCCAGCTCAGGATCCCCCCGTCAATGGTGGCACGCAACACTTCGACGGCACCGCTCACTCTGCGCTGCCCACCCCCGCTGCCCATGGCACAGACTATTCATGGCAGTCATGGCAGTCGCCGCTTTCCGGTCGGTACGCCTCCAAGGAAATGTCTGCCATCTTTTCCAATGCCACACGATTCAAGACCTGGCGACTTCTCTGGCTCAACCTTGCCATTGCAGAGAAGGAGCTGGGCCTCAACATCCCAAACGAAGCCATCGTGCAGATGAAGGCCAACCTGGACTTGGACGATGCGCAGATGAAAGCAGCAGCCGTAGAGGAGAAGGCAACGAGGCACGACGTCATGGCCCATGTGCACGTCTTTGGTGCCCAGTGTCCCGCTGCTCAAGCGATCATTCACTGGGGGGCTACATCGTGCTACGTCACCGATAATGCCGACCTAATCTTCCTCAAAATGGCCTTTGACGTCGCGATTCCCAAGCTAGCCCTGGTCATCGAGCGGCTAAAGGTCTTTGCTCAGGAGCACCGTGCCCTGCCTACGTTGGGCTTCACGCATATGCAGTCCGCTCAAATGACCACAGTGGGCAAGAGGGCCACCCTATGGATCCAGGTGAGTGAACCGAAGGGCGCGGGACTGCATCCCGCCTGGTCGAACATGAGAGCTAACCATAACACGCCTCTGTGATCCCCTCAATCCATTTCGCAGGAGCTACTCTGGGATCTTCGTAATATGCAAAGGGCCCGCAACGACCTTGGCTTCCGTGGCGTCAAGGGTACCACGGGTACCCAAGCTTCCTTCCTCCAACTCTTCGAAGGCGACCACGACAAGGTCAAGGCTCTGGACAAGCGGGTGACACAATTATGCGGATTTGACTATGCCTACCCCGTCACTGGACAGACCTACTCTCGCAAGATTGACGTGGATGTCCTGAACTCCCTCGCCTCCTTTGCCGCCTCTGCCACGAAGATGGCCACTGACATCCGTCTGCTCTGCTCCCTCAAGGAGATCGAAGAGCCCTTTGAGGAGAGCCAAATCGGCTCCTCGGCAATGGCTTATAAGCGCAACCCCATGCGCTCGGAGCGCATCTGCAGTCTTGCTCGCTGGCTTGGCAACATCGCCAACAATGCCCGCGAGACGGCCGGCAACCAGTGGATGGAACGTACTCTGGACGACTCTGCCAATCGACGCATGTCGCTGCCCGAGGCATTCCTCACAACGGATGTCATCCTCAGCACCCTACAGAACGTCACCGAGGGACTTGTGGTGTACCCCGCCATCATCGCGCGCCGCATCGCTGCTGAGCTTCCCTTTATGGGTACGGAGCCTATCATCATGGCCATGGTGACTGCCGGCGGTGACAGGCAGATTTGTCACGATCACATCCGCCTCCACTCGCAAGACGCGGCTCGAGTGGTCAAGGTCGAAGGAGGCGACAATGACCTCATCGACCGGATCAGGGCGACAGAGTACTTCGAGCCTGTGCACGGTCAATTGGACGAGCTCCTCCAGCCCGACGGATTCATCGGGAGAGCACCAGAGCAGGTCGATGAGTTCATCCGGGACTGGGTTGAGCCGGCACTGGCGCCCTATCAGGACTATTTGAAAAGGGCAGCCAGAGTCGATCTGGCCGTCTGAGGGGCGGCGTGGTCAAATCAGACGAAGAGACGAAGACGGGACCCGGGCGGGCGTGAGCGGCTGTTACTAGAATCCATGACACCATGACACCATGCAATGCACTGTTTATGAAATATCATTGTCACACAGAGTGGACTGTAACAACGCCGGTGACGAGCAGCAACACCGGTGACGACGACGAAGATGAAAACAGGGACGGACCGTCCGAGCGTAGCGTTAGAGGTACACTCTTTGTGTACGCATGGCAAAGTCGTAGTAGTCCCTTGGCAGGAAGCCCACCCTGGAAACGTCTGCGCCCTTGATCTCGTCGATCTCCTCTGGCGTGAGCCGAGTTAGACGTACTTCCCTAAAGGGGCGGGCAAAGTCCAGGCGGAAGACGGCGGGGCTTGCGTGAGTCGCTGCTGATCCTCCATTGACGTCCTTCTCCGCCCCATGCTTGGATTCCTTTTGCCCGCCCTGCTCTGTCCGCCCCTCTTCCTCCTCCTTGACCCTCTCTCTGACCCTCTCTCTAACAAAGTTCAGAATTGCCCACGCGAGATTACAGCACCCACCCCTATCCCACGCGTGTGGTTTGCCCTTGAGCAGTCCGGGCATCTCCACCGTCTTGAACTCATGCGTGGCCTGGAGGAAGCCACGCTGGTCGCGGAAGCCGACCAAGACGCGGTCCACGCCGAGCAGGTAGGACTGCAGGAAGAAGCGGAGCATCTTCTTTTCGAAGTGAACCTCGTCTTGAGGGCGGCGGAGGACGGCGGTGGTCTTGAGCTCCACGAGGGCCGGGGGAGGTGCTCCTGCTGTTGATGTCGTGTCTGGAGCGGGAGGGCGAGGGTCGACGCAGTCCACCTCTCCCCCGAGGATGAGACGCAGCTCGCCCAACTTCGTCTTGACCACCGAGCACCACTGTACGTTCGTATTGACATCTCCGTCCCATGGGTCGTCGTGCGCATAGTCAAAATCGATGCGCTCCCCGCGCGAGACGTCTCGCGAGTGGGTACACCAGCTCTCAAAAGCATACCCGTAGTAGCCCATGCGTCTCTGTCGCTCGTCCTGCATCTGCTTCTCCTTTGCCGCCTTAGCTTCGAGGGAGACCCACTCCTCGATGTAGAGCGTGTCGTTTACGAGCATCACGTTCATCGAAAAGGTATTCTGCTCCTCGTACAGCGCAGAGAAGAGCTTGGTAGCCATGCCGCGCCAGGTGATGACGTCGGCTCGCCGGCGAGGAAAGTCAGAGGATCCGTCGGGAGTGCTTGCGGCGAGGTGCATGAGGGAGTAGAGGAGAGAATCAAGGTGTTCGTTCTGTCGAATGAGAAGAAGAGGGAGTCTCCAGATCAGGGCACTTCTACTTCACTTTGTTCCTTTCTCGTTGCCTGTCTGCTCACTCACCCTCGTAGGATCCCTCTCCCTCAGGTTCTCCATTCCCCTCCCCAGATCGACCTTCATCGGCGGCGCATGAAAGTACTTCAGGCTCCTGTCATCATGGAACAGCCTCCTCTCCTCATCATACGAAAAGCTGGTGATCTGTTCAGGCCGTTGGAGATTGCGACGACTGCTAGTGCTGCCGCTGCACCAGTAGGTGCGGGAGCGGTCCTTTAGGTCTAGCTTGCAGGAGCGGGAGCGCGGCCAGTTAGGTTGGGAAGCGGAGGTGATTGAGGGATTTGGAGAGGTGAGAGCTGGAGAGTGAGGTGGAGCTGAGGGGTACGATGAGGTGGTAGAGGGACCTGCGGCTGACTGTAGCTGGGCCGGTGGTGGGATAGGCATGTCCGGTCGAGCAGGCAGGCTCGCCAAACCTCTGCCCGGTCCGTTGTGCTGATGGCCTGACGAGCTGCTCCTTGTGTGACTTATTGAGCCGTCCATGGCGTATCTGCTACTTGATGCGGTCACACTTCCGCCGATTGCTTCGCCATTCTGAGCCATCGCCCTCTTGTACGGCTGCCCCGGTCCCTCCTGTGGGGAAGAAGAACGCCTCGCCCGCTTCTGACCAACAGTAGTATCGTTGCTAGAAGACAATGATACCCCAGCTGTTTGCGTGAGATGAGAGCCAGAAGTCGAGGCAACAGGTGTCGAGGAAGCAGATGCAAACGAGTCGCTTCCGGGTGGAGTTGTTGAGGGAGAAGGAGGACGAGGAGAGTGCACGGAGGAAACCATCACAACCTTGACCTTGACCGTGGCTTCGGCCTCTCTGCTTCTCTCTCTTGACTCGTAGCTTCTTAGCGTATACGAGTAGGAGCCTCGAAGTACTTTATCCTCGCTGTTGGACAAGGCGTGATGAAGGAGACGAAAGAAGAAGAGGAAGAGGAGGAGGGAAAGTTGGGGTGCGGTCCTAGTCTAATCGGTGGATCCGTGAGCGGAAGAAGTCCTTCGGCCCGTGCGACCGATCAATCGGCTCAAACTCCGCTCCACTCACTCAGAGATACTCAGAGGCACTCAGCAGGCATCTCACTACTCGATTCAGAGACTCTCGGGAATTCTCAGAAATCACGCAAGGAGAAGAAGAAACCTCGGCGGACTGAAGAGCGATGTATGTATCTCATTGGACAACCTGCCGACGTGTCTGAGGCCGTGGGAAGGACATCCGCAGTGTGACGGCTGGGAGGAGGTGAAAGGTAGATCAGGAAGGACCGAAGAGGGCGTCGCGTCTGACGGGACTAATACCGCCCAGTCCGATCCGTCCACCAATCAGCACCGTCCCTTGCCATCTCATTTCACGGCAGGTAAATCCTGCTGAACCCCCTCACCTCAGCCCTGCAAGTAGGGCAATTGTGCAGTCCCCCTTCTCCACCCGCGCCTCCAGCAGCCCTTCCACCTCCAGCACGACCAGGCCTCGATGCCAATTCCTCACGACAGCCATCGCAGAGGGCGAGACATCGACAGGGCCAGCAGAGAATTGTTCGTTCCTCGTAGCAGCACACTACGCAGAGCCTCAAACGCTCTCGCTCAGCACTGCGGTCCTCGTCTGCATCTGCAGAGGGAGAGGCACCGCCGCCGCCACTGGGGATAAGGGCTCGCCGACGGAGGATCGTCTCGTGGAGATGGTCGTCGGCGGCTGTGGCAGATGTGAGGGCCTGCGTACCAGCACTTGCTCCACTGCTGTTCATCAGAGAGCGATACCTTGCTCGTGTGACTACCGGGGATCCACTCGGCGCAGCAGCATGGACTAGGAGCACTCGAGAAAAGGCGTCTGACTGCGACTCGTCCCCTTCGTGCTCCAAGACTCCAATCTCGGCTTCCGGACTGGGACTGAAAGCTCTACGTGCGAGCTGCAGAAGAGACATTGGCGTTTCCTCTTCTGCCTCTTCGTCGTCCTCTCCGGCGTCAGAAGATACAGAAATCGTGTCGAGATGCTGTTGTTGTAGTGGGGAAAGAGCGCGGGACCGTCTGATAGCCGCTGAGGCTGCTGCTTCCCGAGCCGTCGATCTGGACACGGCTGGCGAGCTCGACCGAGAGCGAAGGGAATACGCAGCCGGCGTTCCAGCTCCGCTGTCGGAGACCGAGACCGATGGAGACCCGCCGTCGTCTTCACTTGCTGAGTCGCTCATGTCTTCTTCGGCGTGCTCTTCCAGAGTCCAATCAGCGTCCTCGTCCTCGTCTCCAGTGTCCATTCCGGCAAGGGCACCTGCGCTGGGTTGAGCCGAGGCTTCTCCAGTAGCATAAAGGAGATGATTCCAAAGACTCGCAGGCACTCCCATTTGATCCTCCGTGGTATCTCCCCCATCTGCTGTTCTCCGGGTCCTCAGTCCATCCTCTCGGCGTTGTACGCCCTCCCTCATCGCCCGCCATGCTGCCAGATTGGGATCCTCTCCTTCTGCAATATCTACACCATTCCTACGCAAAACAGCCTTGAGGGCTTCTTTCCTGAGATTCTCTTGCCGATCCCTTTCTATTTGCTGACGCGAAAGACGTTCTTCGCGTCTTCTTTCTCCATTTTGACCATGCCATATCAGCCTGATCCACCTGGGCAGCTTTCGCACCCACTGAGGCACGCATCTCCCCAGCCAGGCTAACGGCGGACGAGGAGCTCGGCTGGAGACTGCTCGCCAGATGGTACCGGCTACTCCGAAGACGGCAAAGATAAAGCGCTTCACCTCTCGCCACTTGGCTCCCGACATGAAGATAGGACTATCATAGTCGGCTCCTCTCCAGCCACCTCCGATCCTAGATACGGGCGTGGTAATGCGAATCTCATTGGTAAGGCCTCCGCTGCCGTCACCCTTTATCAGGCCCTCCAGACCAGTCTTGATGCGGGTGTTGCCAAGCTCGTCCACCTCGATGTATGTCTTCTCGGGAACTTCAATCGAGACGAGTTCTCGCGAGAGTCCAGTAAGCCGAGTGGACTGAAGACAGGCGGTGCCGAGCTTGAAAAGGGCAAGGGAGTAGTCGTCTGATGCGGATGGGAAGTTGGACCTTGTGAAGAGGAGGCGACTCGTGTCGATCTTACCCTCTGTGACCAGCATGGTGAGGGAGTGCAAGGCCATCGTGACGAGGACTATGGCCAGCATGACCACATCCGGCATCTTGTTGAAGCCAAAGATGATTGGTCTCCGGTGAGCCGGAGCCAGTAGGTAGTGCGCTGTGGCCGCCAGACCAAAGACGGTGGTGATGTGGAGCCTCTTGATCCGCGGCTTCCTCCAGCAGGACATGAGACAGAGGGAGAAGACCTCCGCCACTTCAAGGAAAACGAAGAGGAAAAAGTGCAATGAGACGTGAGAAGGCTCCATCTGATGCGATTGTACTGTCAGTGAGAAGCCCATGAGGTTGAAGGAAGGAGAGGGTTCGTGGCTGTGGAGCGAGAGTGAGCGTAAGCTATAACATGAGTAGATGAAGCTTGACATGTTCGGCTCTTACAACTCCATACTCACGCGGCTTCCAGAGTCCTTGTCAAGGACTCCGTTGCAATGCCGAGGCAAGCAGCAACGTAAGTGATCCAGAGCAGCTTCTCATCAGCATCTCTACGAGCTGCATCCAGCCTGAGATTGGTAAGGGTAGCCAGCTGATCAGCCAGCCACGAATGTCCCGGGATGTAGTCTCCAGCCCAGAGCTGCAGAACCCTCATGCCCAGCGCAAGAGTTGCGTATCCCAGCGCCAAGAGGGCTGGCAGTCGGAGGGCTAGACGCTTTCGCCCGCGCATCCGAGCTGGTCGGCCTCCCCTGGGTCGACAGATGTGGTGGATTCGATTCACTAAGACACCCATGACGACAAGACTGATGGCATACCGCGAGGTGAGAAAGGTCCACATCTGCGGCTCGAAGCCTTCTTGATCGCTGTTGTCTGCGCCTTCGGCGTCTGTAGATCCGGGTCTTGAGGCAGAGGAGCTGATGCCAAACCAAGAGCTAGCAGCATCCGGTCTGTCAGCTGGATCTTGAGTGGGTTGACTGGCTCCCAGAGCGGCGAGGCGATTGAAGAAGGAGTCATTGGCTATCTGCGCCGATGCCGCCGTTGCTTGTACGTCGGGTAATGGTTGGGGAGCCCGGGAGGCCCGATCGGCCCCTTGAAAGGAGGGGTCGTCATGGGAGGAGCTCGAGAAGAGCCAGTCAAAGGAGAGAATGTCCATTGCCGGAAGCTAGTGCTGTGTCCTTTGACTCGCTTCAGAAGTCGAGCTGCAGTCCGAGGGATCAGAGATGGCCGAAGCCAATCCGAAGTGGCAAGACTAGCGTTCTTGAGTGAACAGAACGAAGGCCAGACGATGCAAAGAGACGGGTGAAGGGGATGAGGTGGTCCAGGCTGCCTACTCACTCGGAACTCCAAGCCGATGTCCTCGGAAAGGTCAGGCTAATCAAAAGGGAGACCAAGAACCAGTGAGACACGCCTTGGTATGGAGGTGTTGGAGTCTCACCCCACCCCTCGCCTCGCCTCGCCTCTCGCCCGGTCGGCTTGGCGTTGTTCCGGCCCGATGTCGGCAGACAAGAGTCGGGCCGCGGCTGTGGAGACGCAGGAGAGATTTTGTGCCTTTTCCGCACTTCTTCCACTGCTTCGCGGGGTCAGTAGGACATACGGCTCACTCGACCTTCCACTCCGTATCAACATCATCCCTGCCCTACATCGAGCTGCCTATGTCCTCTCCTGTCCCTGCTGAGGCGAGCGTTGGCCCAGTCCTCACGAAGGCCACTGATGATTCTGCACCGAAGAAAGTCATCAACAAGAACAAGAAGCGAACGAAGCTCATCCGGCCCAGAGGCAAGCGCGGGGGCGCAAAGAACCGCAAGCCATCAGCAAAGAGCGCCACAGAAAGAGCCCAGAAGACCGGAGAGCTAGTGAAGAAGGTCGAGAAGAGACTCAAGGCAGCTACGGAGGACGTAGTAGGCGAGGAGGACTCGGAGTCACCTTCGCCGGAGGCTGAAGCGCCCACTGCCCACTCGCTGCAAATATCCCACTTCCACGCCTTGCTCAAGGAGTTGAACCAGCCGTACATCACCACCGAGCGTCGTCTTGCCATCGAAGCCGAGATCGACTCTTTTGGTGGGCTAGAGGCATACCAAGATGCCAGTCTCATCGGAGCGGACAAGACCAAAGGCGGTGAAAGCGGCAAGTGGTGCGCTGCAGCCCTGCGCGAAATCGTCAAGGAGAACAAGCACGAGGACAAGATTAGGTTGCTCGACGTGGGCGCTCTTGGCGGTACGGCCTACACTGCTTTTGAAAAGTGGATCGACGTCACCTCGATTGACTTGAATCCTCGCGGCGAGAATGTACAGCAGTACGACTTCTTTGACTTCCCCGTGCCCAAGGACGAGGAGGACAAGTTTGATGTGGTCTGTCTCAGTCTAGTTCTGAACTTTGTCGGAGACCTCAACGAGAGAGGAGAGCTCCTGCTACATGCCCACTCCTACCTTAGCTCAGCAGGAGGCTACCTCTACCTCGTCCTCCCGCTACCATGCGTAGCCAACTCGCGCTACCTGGACCACACACGTCTTGAGGAGATCCTCGACTCCACGGGTTGGGAGGTAGTCAAGAATGGCGACTCGCGGAAATTGACCCGCTGGCTGCTGAAGAGCAAGCCTGCCGCAGCTGCCGGTGACAAGAAGGGCAAGAATCTGAAGGCCAAGAGTCAAGATCATCCCTACTGGGATGGACAGGTCTGGAAGAAGGAGGAGATCAGGGTCAGCGCTACGGCCAACAACTTCTGTATCAAGGTCCGGGCGGGGAGTGGAGAAGCACCGGGACCTGGTGGGGCTGGAAAGGACAAGGCGGCTGCGAAGAAACGCAAGCCTGCCCCTTCGACAGAAGGCAAGGATCGCAAGACGTCGTCTAGCGTGAAGCGTGATGGGGTGAAAGGCTCGAGAAGCCCAGGAGGCAAGAGACATGATGCAAGGGAAGCTCCGAGGTCACGCGATGCGGGAGGAGCAAAGGGCAAGCGTGACGGGCATGCAAAAGGCAAGACTGGAGGAAGTCGGTCCCTTGTGCGACCCAACAAGAAGCGCTGATGGGCAAGCTGATGAGGGCACTCTGAAGCACATGATACAATTCGCACTGTACATTAGATCAATACAAAATTGCCTCTTCTTTCGCTTAATGCGACCAAATCAAGAGATTCTCATGACGATCTTGCCGGTGTTCTTATTTGCCTCCATTTCCTGATGCGCCTCCTTGATCTGCTCCCAATCAAACACCTTGTGGATCTGGATCCTATGTTGCCCTTCTGCTTCTTCCTTTCCGACACCATCCACGAGCTTCTGCAGCGCTCCACTCTTGACGAATGCTTGCACGAGGGAGGACTGGTATTCGAGAGAGCGAGAGCGGAGCGTTGTGCCTTCGAGGTGTAGACGCTTGAAGAGGAGCTGGGCTAGATCGACTGAGGTCTTCGATCCGCCCATGAAGGCAAGGAAGACGAGGCGGCCGTCCCTTTTGAGCGATGCAATGTTCGACTCGTAGTAGGGCGCTCCGATAAAGTCCATGATGACATCCACACCTTGCTTGTCAGTGGCATTGGCAAGCTCTGTGCCCCAATCCTGAGTCTTGTAATTGAAGCCTTTTGTGGCTCCTAATCCCTCGCAAAATTTGATCTTCTCGTCCGAGCCAGCTGTGATGTATATGCTCTTTGCGCCGAATGCCTTTGCGAGCTGGATGGCAGCGAGACCGACGCCAGAGGCGCCTGCGTGGATGAGAACGTCTTCGCCAGACTTCATGTCGGAGATGAACCTCAAAGCCTGGAAAGCAGTCAAGAAGGCCTCTGGGATGGAAGCGGCCTGTTCCCAAGAGAGGGCAGCATCCTTTTTGAGGATCATTTTGCTCGGCACTTTGATGTACTCTGCATAGGCTCCTCCGGTAGCAAGACCAAAGACTTCATCTCCTTCCTTCCAATCTGTGCCTTGCGTTTCACCGACGACTGTTCCGGAGAATTCAACACCCATGATATCTTTCGGTGCAGAGGGCGGAAGAGGGTACTTCCCCTCGCGCTGCATGATGTCCATCCTATTGAGGCCAAATGCCTTGACCTTGACGAGGACGTCGTCTTGCCCTGGTGTGGGCAGCTCGTGGTCATCAAAGTAGAGCGCTGAAGAGTCTCCCTTGCCACCCTTGACCAGAATGGCTTTCATCGAGGAAGGAAGGCTGGAGGGCGCCATGTTGCGAGTGGTGGAGGAGAAGAGGGCGTGAGGAGATGGCGCAGGAACTGCTGGGAGGCGAGTCGATACAATAGCAGGTCGAGCGAGACTTCGAGTGGGGGCGACCAGTGACCTGCAGAGCAAAGAAGATGAAAACGATGTCGAGGGTCTGAGCAAGTGTGACATCAAACGAGATGTAGAGCTGGAGTAGAAGGAGAGATGAGAACGATGGAGATGGGCGGTTGTGGAAGACCCGGACTTAGGTCTAATGGCCGGCTATAGCTTCTTCGACAGTCGGACAAGTCATGTGGAGCAACAGCTCGCCCGGGCCACGTGGTGCGGAAAGGGAGGCGCGTAGGAGAGATTCGTACAACCCTCACAGGTAGTCCAAGTCCTTGCCCGTACCGAAGGAGTTCAGGAGTCGAAGAGCTTCGCAGCATGAGGGGTAATGTGAGTCGATGAAGCTCAACTTATACATACCAGAGCAGATCCTGAGCTCCTTAACGCTGCACACTTCTCGCATCATTGGCACCTCAGGTCTCGCAAAGGCCATTCGTTTCTCCACGAGTATCCGCGGATCCGTGTGGACCGCTTCACAGAGTCAAGAGAGCGCATACCAGCCTATCTCAAGAGACCGCAAGCTCGCAGACGAGAATACGACAGCAACGGTGAAGCGCAGTATGCTGACGCCCCATGGCAGGATCTTGAGCTGGCTGGGACAGATGACTGCTTCCCGCACCCGACGATACAGCTGCTGACCCACATAGTAAGTGGGTGTTCCGGAGCTTCTGCAGCCTTGCAGAAGAGCTGACGTATCTGAAATCTGGCGCACATACTGTCGCTATCTCTGTCCCAGCACGTTGACCATCTCGAAGGTCTCAACTCACCTCTGTACAACGCAGCGCCCATCTACTGCTCATATCAGACAAAGGAGATGCTTCTACGTCTGGAGCCTGGCCCTTCTCGCACCGCAGGCGAAGCCGGAGTAGCAATGGGCTCCCATGGCCGCAAGAGACCGTACGAGTGGTTGAAGCTCACACAGCAAGAGGCTTCGATACGGAGGCGCGAGACTGGAAGCAGTGTTGCTCCGAGGGACATTCTTCACCCGCTTCCCCTCAATACACCGACAAGTGTCCAGTACTTGCCGGGAGTCAAGGTCAAACTGACTCTACTCGATGCCAATCATATGCCAGGCGCGGTCATGTTCCTGGTCGAAGGCCACAGAGGAGCAGTGCTTCATACAGGCGACTGTAGAGCTGAGAAGTGGTGGCTCGAGGGTCTGGTGCGTAACCCAGCAATGCAGCGCTATACCTCGTGGGAGGAGGCCAAGGCTATTGCTTCAAAGGAAGAGATGGAGAACTCCCCCATGTTACGCTCGCAAGCTGAGCAGATCGAGGCCACACAGGTGGTGCTGACGCAGGCTGTCCCGCAAGCCAGCATAGACACTCATGACAGCAGAACACAAGCTTCGGAATCGCCAGAAGCCCTCCGCACAAGAGAGCGCGAGAGGCCTACTTCGCGTGACCTGCGACTGAAGAACATCTACATCGACGACGAGGGCATCGCATCTCCAGAATGGCCAATGGCGAAAAAAGACGCTGTACTCGATCTGATTAGTCTGATGGAGCGGTATCCCTCTGACACCAACTTCTTCATCGACCTCTTTACCTGGGGCTACGAGGAAATCTACCTTGCAATCGGCAAGACCTTCTCAGATCGCGGCTCCGGACCGCGTGTACACGTCGATCCCTACAAGAAGAAGATGTACGCTGCTGCAGACGATCCTGTACTCTCTTTCCTGACGACCAAGACGACCACGCGATTCCATGCTTGTGAACGAAAGGGAGACTGCGAGTTTCTCTCCCCCGACGAGCGTTTGGCTGGTGAGCGGGACGCCTTCGAGAGCCTGTCACAACATTGGACTGGTCCAGCCCCTATGCCACCTGCAGCAGAGGAGCTGGCAGTGACGCCTAGCCCAAGGCAGCCTCAGGGTCCTCTGACCGTCTACATCAAGCCAATATCGTCTTCCAAGAAGGCCTGGAAGGTCCTGAGCGACAAACTTCATGACGAGATTGGGAGAGCAAACGAAGGCAAGAGCCCGTACCCGCTATGGCTTGCCTGCCCAATCGATCGTCACTCAACCCTTCCAGAGTTGCAGAGACTTGTGAGAGCCTTTCGTCCTGCTACAGTCACTCCAACGACGTCACATCCCGACCACTATTTCCTCGCTGCAAAGTACCTCGGTCCCGCTCTGGGCCCGCGTGGTCAAGACCGCATCAATGCCGAGGCGAAGACTGCGATCGGCGCCAAGCACTGGGCAAAGTACGAGGCTGCCCTCGCAGGGAGCGGTGCTGCTACGGAAGGGGATACTGTAGCCGAGGAAATTCGGCGGTTTAGAGAAGCACTCAGGCAGACGCTGGATCTGAGTCAGTCACCGCGGCACACCTACGAAGAAGCAGAAAAGGAGGGCTATGATGCTGATGTGAGCGTGATGCCCTCAGCATACTCTGCCCCTGCGATTACTTCCCTCTCTCGTCCTCAGCGCCAGCCTGATATAGCCCCTCTCGTCTCACAAGCAGTCCTGCGCGTGCGTCAGACCGAAGGCGCTAGCAAGGGCGAGGAGAGCGATAGTAGCTTTGCTGTAGAGCCGCCCCCTGCGGCCCTCGGCTCAACAACGGAGCTGAGCGAAGACCTCGCAAGGAGATACTTTATCGTGCTGCGGATGTTCATCGAGCCAGGGCTGCGACTGAAGAATTTACCAGGAGGAACAGAGGGACCTCAAGCCTGGCGAGCGGTGAGGAAATTGAGACCAGACTATGCAAGGAGGACAGAAGAGGTGATGCACAAGGAGGTGGGAGTGGTCCCTCCGTCTTGGACTCGAAGTCGGAGGTCTTCAGCCGCACCAAGTCCAAGACCTGCCTTTGCCGAGCCAGAGGGCGTGGTACCAGCTTTAGATACTGGACCGCGGTCCGATCTGCATGGCAACGTCGATCTGTCTCAGCAAGAACAGCAAGAGCTCGTCGCAGATGGCGTGGAAAGTGTACGTGATGTTGAGGTACTTCCTCAGGAAGATGGCGCCCAGCCTTCTACTGCCAATGCACCATTTGCAGCCCCGATACCTATGGATTTGGACGAGCCTCTCGGCACCCCTCCAGAGGCGGTCCAAGATTGGCTCTCTCCTCTGATGGTCAAGCTCGGCTCAGCACCTCTAGATCTCAAGGCACTTTCTACATCCGAGCTGTGCTCCACTCTCGATCTGCACGCCATGGTATACAACTCAATTCTGCAAGACTCCCTGGCAAAATCGAACAGCCTCTCCCTCCTCTCTCATTACTCGACTGGACTGGCATACACGCTGACAAGAGCTTTTGGCATTTGGTCCATCGTGCTGCGTCCCTCAAGGAACGCTGTGAAGCGGACGTGGAAGGAGCTGGTGGCTTTTGCGAGGTGCACTGAGCTGGGTGGACGGGTTGCGGCGCTTCTCTTCACGAGGGAGGCGAGGGACGTCATTGATGGTGAGTGGGTCGTACCGCCTCATGTCAGATTCTTGTCGCCTTACGCTCTGCCCTTTCCCTTTCCTCTCTCCCAGATGGAGTAAGAGCCAGGCTCCTCACGACCGTCTCCTCTACCTATGAACTCACTCGAGGCATAGAGCGCGAGAGCGTGCAGCGCGGGCTCACAAGCTTCGTCATCGCCCCGAGGGCAGGCAAAGACGCTGAAGTCCTCGAAGCAGAGGGACTGAGGTGGATCACAAGAGTCGCGGCGACGCTGCGTTTTGCAATGGACGAGAATGACACTACTGCTCTGCCTGTAGATCTCGATGCAGCCTCAGAGAAGGGAGAGAATGGGCACTCAGAAGCAGTCGTGCCAGCGCGGCCTTACATTCCCCCGAGGCCGCTCAAGAGTATACCCGACCCGGCAAGGAAACGACTGGAGCTTTGACGTGCGGACGATGGCAGGCAGACGAACAAATGTTTCCATGCTCATTGTAAATTCTTTTTTCAGACTTAGTGTTCATGCTTGAATACAGGTCATAGAGAAATGTAGAGAGTGTCCGTCCTTTTTACTAATCTCGCTTACTGATTGGCAGTAAAGGCAAAAGTTGCCTTTGTGCTCAAATGTCCTACACTCTTGCCCACTTGGAACAAGAGGTCCCCATCGGGAATGTACCACTCCTGCCTCTTTACACTCCATCGACTGACGTCTTTCCTTCTGAGGGAGAAGTGCACCTTGACAGTCTCTCCTGGCTGGATGAGCACTTTTTCGAATCCGCGCAGATTGTGCACACCGTCGAGGGTGACGTACAGCTGTGGGACCGCCTTTGCCGCCACGCTCCCTTCGTTGGTCACCGAGACGCTTGCGGTGAGCAGCTGGTCGTACACCGAGTCGCCCTGTCCATACGTGGCGTCAAAGTGCTCATTGGTCTTCTGCATCGAGGTAGAATCGGCGCTGTAGTTGTACTGCACACTCAATGAGTCAAAAGAAAAGGTAGTGTAGCTGAGCCCGTGCCCAAAGTGGTATCGAGGCTCAACACCGCGTCTCTCAAAGAGCTTGTAGTCTATATCGGTACTCTCTTCAAAGTAGACGCTAGGGTCGAGGGAGTAGTTGCGCTGAATGTCCGGATAGTCGTCGGCGGATTTGGCAATCGTGAAGGGAAGACGGCCAGAGGGAGAGACGTCACCCCAGAGGACCGGGATGAGAGAATTGCCGGCTTCTTGACCGGGGTAGTATGCAAAAAGCACAGAGGTAATGTTTGGGTGGTCCACCCATTCTTCCAAAAGCACTGGCCCAGGAGCATGAATGACAACGATGGTGTTGTTGTTGACGGCTGCGACTGCTTCAATCAGCGCATCGCCACCACCAAAGAGCGTGAGGTTCTGCCTATCGCTGCCCTCACGCGCATAGGCGTTGACAGAAACCATGGCTACCTCAGACTTTGCAGCCTGTGCTGCTGCTCCTGCCAAGTTGTAGCTGTCCGTATCAGAATTAATGTCGAACCCTCCGCTACGAGCCTCGAAACTGACTGCGGCAAGGAGATCTGAGACATAAGGAGGATACGACCTGAAGGTGGGGAGACGAAGAAGAAGAAGAAGCAGCATCAGAGACCACACAGCGGTCTTCGAGGCATGAGAGGGTCTGCTACTCACCAGCCCGATCCGCCGCCTGCGCTCAGCGTCCCGTTCTGCCCAGGTGGCGTGTCGAAAGCACAGGCTGTGCCAAAGTCTCCGCATGAGGTGTAGCCATGAATCTTGGGGCCAGAGTCCTCACCCAAGATGGCAATGGACGAGATGTCTTTCTTGTTGCGGAGAGGAAGACCGTAATGATTACCAAGCGTTCGGTTGTTCTTGAGTAGGGTGACAGACTCTTGCCCAATCCGGTCGATGACCTTGTAATGGTCACGTCGTACGTTGTTGGTCGGGCCATTGACATCATTGATATCGAAGGTCGGAGCAGGGTACGACTCGGTGAAGTTGCCTTGGAAGTGGATAGCAGGTCCAAGGATGCGCAGCACCATGTCGTCCAGTCGTGATTCGGGCACTGCTCCATTCTGTACACCGTCGATGAGAGAGCCGTCGAAAAAGTCTCCAAAGATACCGCCGTAGCCCTGACCAGGCATTGTCAAATCTAAGCCCGCAAGGGCAGAATGGATAGTGGACCAAGTGCCTCCCCTGAAGTCGCAGAGCAGGGAAAGAGGTCAGTCTGCATTCGTCGAGGGATCCAGCCTCGACTCGCGCTTTCTACCTACCAGTCAGACACGACGGACCCCTGAAAGCCGAGCTCTCCCTTCAGAAGCTCGTTCATTGCGTAAGAGTTGGAGCATGAGTGGGTGTCGTTGACGCGATTGTAGGAGCACATCACCGACCCCGTACTGGATTGGCATGAATGGCCGTGAGGGCACGAGGAGGTGGAGTCAGTATCCGAGAGTCAAAGCATCGCAATCAGCCTTTTTGTATCTACTTCATTCGACTCACCCTGCACGGACTGCTTCGGCAAAGGACCACATGTACGCCTCGTGCGTGGCTCTATCGTCAAGTTGAGAGTCTATGGGCAGCTGGTTCAGAACCCTTTGATAGTTCTCCCCACTCGCATCAATGACGGTCTGATTGGGCGAGTAGGCGTCGCGGAAGGTTTCCTGCTCATAGGCAATGAAATGCTTCGCAACGGTGACGACGCCCACCTCCTGTGCTGCCCGTACGCTGGCGAAAGAGTTCTCGCCGCTAAGGTAGGAATCCGGGCTGAAACCTTCGAAGTTGCGCCCTGCAAGAGCAGATCGTCCAAGAGGTCCGCCTGTGACTGGACCGAGCCAGAAGTTGACGCCCTTGTCGTGCATCTCCTCTGCAATGCCCTGGGCACGCTCTGCGGCCAGGTCTCGATCCCAAGCGGCTGCCATGGTCACCTCTTGAGGGAATTGGGAGGTGCGGCGGGCGGGGCGTACTCCAGTTGGGCCGTCCTGCAGACAGAGGGGCGAGATTCCTAGGCGAGGTACTGCACCACTATTACCAGCACATGGTCCACTGTGCCCGGTCGTGATGTTGACTTTTTCCTCGATTGTCATCTGTGCAATGAGCGCCTTTGCTTGAGAGTATGCATCGGTCCACGCACCACCGGAAGCGTAGGGTCCAGTATAGGAGCCCGCGGTGGCATTGTTGTCTTGCTGCTGCCGTCGGAGAGGTGAGAGACTGGCCCAGTCGCGCAGCAGGAGAGTGGGATCATCATCGAGGGGCGCTGCTGTGGCGAGGGAGCCTGCAGCGAGGAAGAGGAGACTAGCGTGTGTGAGAAGCCTCATAGTGTGAGGGGTGAGCGAAGAGGGAGTGAAGGAAGAGGGTGAGGGAGTCCAGTGAAGGAATCCAGTGAAAAGGGGAAAAGTGAACGAAGAAGGTAAAGGAAGGAAGAAAGGAAGGAAGGAGTCAGGTCATGGGAGAGGATGGCAGAGGGAGGGGGGGAGAAGAAGCTGACGAGTGGAGCTCTGGGTGTGATGCGGGGGGGGGGTGGGGGGGGGGGGGGGGGGGGGGGTTGAGCACGAGTGCGGGGGGGGGGGGGGAGACTAAGCCGGGTGTTCGGAGGTGCGGGGTGCATGGGCTTGGCTGCTTTCCGGCTGAATCGCCGTCAAGTGGCCGCGCGGCTTTCTCCTCTGCTCTGATGCCTGGCGGCGAGATTGTGTGTGGGGAAGCCATGTCTCAAAGTCACCGGAAAAGTGATCTGGGTGTGGCAGGCAGGCGAGCAGCTTCCCGCACCTCCAACCCGGGTCAGGCAGCCTGCAATGCACGTCAAGGGCACCTCTCACCCCCTGACAGAGTAGCGTCAGCGGAAGACACGGCACACCACACACAGCAATACCCGCCAAGACTTCGCACGACATTCATTCCACACACTGCGTCTTTGGTGAGGCCGAGTTCATCGGCGAACATCATCTGTGGAGCTACAGGGAGCAGGGCGCTGTAATGGGAAGGGGGATCTCCCTGCTTCAGACCACAGCTAGTCCCTGCTCACTTGACTCGACGCTCTGCTTTGTGGTGAATCTGGGGATGCGGCCCTCCAGGAGGAGACTCGAGGTGGATGAGATAGCATAGGCGATTGAACGAGGGCCTTCTTCCAAAGGAGAAGATGGCGTGAGGGCCCTGGTTGACTCTGGAAGGCCAGCTACATAGAGATTTTGTTCTTCGCCCACTCGCCTTTTGGACTGATCACCCGTCTGCGGGCCATAGAAGTCGAAATTTCAGTGATGAAGAGGCTCAGAGAAGAGGGAACCTGTGTCGCTGCTATCGGTTGGTGGCTCGCCTGGCACTCGCAGACAATCCATCGCTTTCCTGATTCCTCTACAAGAGTCTCTCGCTCGAGGTCTCGCGGTGGTGTGTGCGGCAGGAGCAGGCCCACAGGCAAGAGCCCCCTGTACCAGTCCTTCTTGAGGAGGTGAGCTGGGTACTGGCGCCTATGTATCATCACGGTGTATGACAGAGGTAGATGGAGTATGTTCTAGAAGCCTGCAAGTCTGCCATTGAAAGCTTTGACCCTCATCCGAGGGGCTCATGAGTGGCCAAGTGGGATTGAGACGATTATCGCTTCGCGAAGTGGTGAGGCCGGCAAGGAACTGCATCACCGAGGGGGAGAGTCTGGCGTGCTGAGGAACCCTGATAACGACGATGTCTCTGTCGAGAGTGGTGCCCGGTCGAGGACCAGGAGGAGAAGGTGGGCGATCTGACATGGTGTCGTCCCGTAAGCAGAGGTGAGTGGGCAATGTAGCGATGTTGGTTGTTCGGCAGGGGAACGGCAAGTGAGTAGGACGACGAAGGTGATTCCCTCTTGCTGCGCACCAGCCAGCCTCACAGCAGTACTGCAACCCGGCGTCGCCACCGCTTCACTCAGCACTCTGTCTACGGGACTCTGCGGCTCGCTACTACTCTTCTTCCCTTAGGTCGTTGCACAAGGCACGACTCCTCTTGAGGCAGAACAGATCATTACATGTGACGGTGGAAATCTTTTGCTCTCCGAGGAAGAGGCACAACGGCAGTCACAGTCTACTCATACCGGTGAGGTCCGTCGCCCTGCCTGGGAGCAACCATTCTCGCCTCTGTGCCTGACGAAGGCACGAGAAATTTTCGCCTCGTCCTGACGCCCTCTCTCGAACCTCTTATAGTCGTCACATTCTTTTTCCCCCTTGCCCCTTTTCTCCCACCTCCCTCACATTCTCTTCTCTCTACAAGTCACCACTGCAAGCGACAAGCCTCTTCACCCCATACGATCACACTGGCTCTCAGCCATGCTTCTACCTCCTTTGAGCACTCATCTTGTACCCCCAACTTTCGTCAACATCCGCATAGAGAGCAAGTGCTCAGCCGACACCATGAGCAAGCTTCTCTTTCAACCTTCGCTCTTCTACATTCGATGTTCGCAAGTCTTTCAGAAGTGGTGAGTGTGCGTTGCGACTGCGATACACAAGTGAGGTCTTCACTGCTGACTACCATCAATCTTCAATCTTACCTCGACTCAGACTGTGCTGCGTGCTGGGCATCGACCATCATACTACACCCTCGCTCTTACTCGAGTCTGGACCTCATACCACAAGTACGCCTTTAACTCAAGCTGTACTCAGGACTTCGAGACCCTCTCTATTTACTGCGGCAGAGCTCAGATCAAGAAGTTCATCACACCATAATATTACTACGTATCTGAGCAAGTGCGTCAGCCATAGCATCAAAAGGTAAGTTTTCCCCTCTACCGTCATAAGCACGCAGTCGATGTAAGATCGCAAGACAAAGATTACTGACCTTCTCACCTGCAATCTGCCTCATCTATTCGATGCCATAGCTCTAGTTGCACACTCTTGTGTGTCCGCTCGCGTATGTGACGTGAGGCATGCCACCACGACTAGCCCATGCTCGATTTCCTGAGGAGCACTTCACCTGAATGCATCGCTCGCGCCGATCAGCCAGTACCGCAGGTCAGTAGATACGCAACGGCTGAGAGAGCATCTAGGTCTGTTGTTTGACGTGCAGCTGATCACTGTGGATTATGTCTCATGCTATCTCTCTCAATAGACGTCACGAGTGCTGTACTGTAGACGGGAAATGCTTCAATTGTAGTCTCTGGTGGGGTAGACTTGCTCACTCTATGACACCCCGGCGTGTTCAGACCTGTCAAGGCTTACCTTCAGTCTAGCTCGTTCAAGCTGATGCTCCAATTTACCACGCCGGAACACAGCGCAATCTTCGATGATTTGGAGAGGAAATGCATCGAAGGGGGCTGTCTTGCTGACTCTGTATAGCAGGAAGGACAAGCGTAAGCCCGTCGTCCGCTTCACCTCTTTTCCACTTACCTGTACTCATTCACCCTCTTTTCAACCCCACCAGCGCTCTTATATCCCAGTCTTCCCATTGTCATTCGGAATCATAATGTCATCTGGACAGCCTCCCCTCGGCCCGTCACCAGATGGACCCGACGACCGTTCATTCGTGAACACAACGACATCCACGACAACTACCATTGTGAAGATGCCTGCACACTTTGCCGGTCCCGCTCTCATAACACTCAACAACTGCAACATCCACATGTCTGCCAGTGGCTCCCAGCAGCCTGATCCATTTCCTTCCGCTGCTCAGCAGCCTGGATCATCTCGTCCGTCTACTCTCGCTGCTCAGTAGCCTGGGCCCCCAAGATCCAATCTGGCTCCTCAGACGGCCCTGTTTGCCTTTCCCTCGTCAGCTCCCGGCGGGTACCCGCATGGCACGCCCACGCAAACGGCGTACATCAATGACTTGCCGACGAGCGTACCAGCGACACCAGTGTCCGAAAAAAAGCCTCTTCTACCCCTGTCCCGCCAGCGAGAAATGGCAACGACCGACACTCTTCAGCAGACATTCCTCAAGCAGCTCGCAGCAGCGCAGCCCCTCCGACAACGCAGAGAGTCATTCCAGGCCAAGAAATCTGGGAAGCGGCGGGGGCTTGGGTTGACAGCAGTCAAGAGATCCACCGCCAAGCTGCTGAGGTGGCGCAGCAGGGTTAGCTGCTCCGCGGGTGCTGGGACAGGTGGACTTTCTGCTACGAGAGGCGCACAGACTAATTCCTAGGCCCCTCAGGAACAAGGTGAGTACTGAGGCGCCACCTGATACAGACTGATGCCACACAACAAGCTGACGACGACCCCAATCCCCATTACCACTGTAGTTGAACGAGCAGGCGCTGCATGAATCCAACACGGGCTACATGGACAGCCCTGACTTTGGAGCAATTCTTTGATCAAGCCCATCGATTGCGAGACTGATGGTGACATCGAGCAGATTTCGAGAGCGGGTAGAGCTCTGTACCACCTACATTCTGCCTCCCTCCTCTCCCCTCTCTCCCACCTTCCCTGCGCCTCTATCAGCGCGCGCCCTCTCACGGCAAGACAATGTACTTTTCCAAGTGCTTCGGCACTGCCTCTAGCAATCCCTTCTCCTGCAGCCACTTTCGTGAAAAGAGGCGATTCTGATACCTGTATGCTCCATCGCAGATGATCGTCACAATCTTCTTTCCCTTGCCCAACTTCTTGCCCATCTCTCCCGCTGCAAAGACATTGAGTGCGGAAGAGGCGCCGATGTAGAGCCCTTCCTCGTGGAGCATCTCGTAGACTGTGCGGATGGAGTCTGCGTCTGGTACATGCAGCGAGTCGTCGATGAGCCCATCTTGCACTTCGGGCTTGAGGTTCTCTGTCAGTCGTCCCTGTCCAATGCCCTCTGTGATAGACCCGGTACCTGTACGCTCTAGCTTCTGCTGCTGGATGTACTGATGGAGGACAGAGCCAGGAGGGTCCGCAAGCCAGCACTGGATCCTCCCTTCGCTCTTCTCCTTGAGGAATCGAGTAGTTCCAGCTAGCGTACCGCCGGTTCCAGTAGCGGCAATGAATCCATCGAATTGCCCACCGTTGGTTTGAGCCCAGATTTCAGGACCGGTAGAGTCGATGTGCGCTTGCCGGTTGGCAGTGTTGTCGAATTGGTTGGTCCAGACGGCGTTTTCGAGAGACTCGGCATGGCGGCGAGCTTGGTGGTTGTAATTTTGGGGGTTGTCGAATGCGACAGCTAAAGAGAAGAGAGGGGAAGAAAAAAAGACGACGTCTCAGCACGGCAGCTTTGCAGCAGTCGTTGGCTCCTTGCTCCCGATCCAACACCTCTACTCACCAGGCACAGGGTAGACCTCTGCTCCTAGCATCCTCAGCAAGTCAATCTTCTCCTGGGACTGCGTGTTGGGCATGTAAATGACACACTTGTATCCCTTTGACCTGCATACGTGGGCGAGTCCAATACCGGTGTTGCCTGCTGTTCCCTCTACCACAGTTCCGCCGGGCGAGATGAGACCTGGAAAGAGGGGGAGGCGTGAGGCGAGTAGGGAGGAGGGAGAGTGTCAGCATGGGTTTCAGCGAGGTGAGCGATATTCATTGGCGATAAGAACTGCTGCTGAAGCGCCTTCAAGAGACCTTCCAAGATTCTCCATCTCTCATCACCTCTCCACCCTGTCCCACTCACCCTTCTCCTCGGCATCCTTGACCACCCAAAGAGCCGCCCTATCCTTGACACTCCCACCGGGCTGCATGAATTCTGCCTTTCCATAAATCTCCGCTCCGGTCTTTTCACTGAGAGAATTGATTCGAATCAAGGGAGTGTTGCCTACTGCGCCTACGAAGCCGCTGACTGTGCCTGGCTTGGGAGGGGAGAAGGGAGTAGCGGAGGCGGCTGCGTTGCTCATGCTGGGAGCGGTTGTGGAGATGGCGCGTGCGCTAGCGGTGGAGGATGAGCTTGCTGTTCGCAGGTTGGGTAGAGCTCGTACGAGAAGGGTACGAGACATGGTGTGACGGGAGGTTGATGGTGGCAATGCCGAAGAGGAGTGAAAGGAGCAGCCCCTTCTCAGCCTCTGGTATCCTCTGTACTTCCGAAGAAGTGGACCTCGACTCGACTCGCTCGCCATCGCTGCGCGGCCGCACGGAACGGAGCGGGGCAGCACAGGCTCACGGCTCACGCTCACGATTTTGGCGCCATGTGGAGAAGCAGGAGCGGAAAGAGGACAAGGAGACGATGCAGCAAAGGGTCTTCTTCCCCACATCTGCCTTGACCATCTTCTTCAGCCATCATCTTCATCCTTGTACCCTCACCACGATGGCTCCACCACCATCCCTAACAGTCAATACTCTCCCAGCTCAAGCGCTTCCACCACTCACACGCATCGACCCTCGCTCTCCCGCCGTACTCCAAGCCATCTCCCCGCCCAAGAAGCAGATCCACTCCGACGAGGATCTCCTCAAGTGGAAGAATTCAAAAGCGTACGCCGATATAGTCCTCTTCGCTAGCAGACTGGGAGAGGCGGCTGTTGGGAAGGAGACGCGCTGGCCGAGGAGTGCAGCAGAGCTGGACGGATCAGGGGAAGGCAGCTCCTCGGAGAGTATACCACGCAGGAAGAATACAGGAATAGAGGCGGTCCTTCAGCTGCTGCAGACACTTCTTCGGTGGACGGAGGAGATCGAGCCAAAGCAGACGCCGCAGAGATTTGGCAACCTCGCTTTCAGAGACTGGGGTGCGAGACTAGAAGAGGTGAGAAGGCAAGGCCGGCAGAACAATCGCTTGAAAGGCGATACTGACGCCCAGCTCCTCCTGCTTCTACTCCCTCTTGCGCGCAGCAACTCGACGAGCTACATCATGACCTCCTAGCCTCTCAGCTCCACCTGCACCCCTTCATTCCCGAGCTCTCGCCTTACCTCGTCGACTCTTTCGGCTCCTTTGTGCGGATAGACTATGGCTCCGGTCACGAAGTCACCTTTCTCGCCTGGCTCGGACTCCTTTTCAAGCTTGGATTCTTCGACCAGCAGGACGACGCAAACGCGGGTGGAGCGAGCGGTAGCACTAGTACGGAGAAGAGGAACGGGAGTGTAGAAGAGGCGACCCAGGTAGAGGAGGCACTGGCGCTGGAGGTGCTCCCGCTGTATCTACAGGTCGTGTGGGGACTGCAGGATCGGTACGCACTTGAGCCGGCTGGGTCGCATGGTGTCTGGGGACTGGTGAGTGAAGAGAGTCCAAGATCAGCTCCTTCGATGACATGGCTTTGTCTGACCAGTCCTCCATTCTCTCCACTCTCTACAGGACGACTATCACTTTATACCCTACATCATCGGCTCAGCCCAACTCCGTCTACAATCCTCATACCTCCCCTCTCACTTCTCCTCCAGATCTCACAAACCCTCCAAACGACCCTCTCCCGCCGAGCTACTACACTACCTCCCTACATCTTCCTCCGTGGAGCCCTCCCCACCTTTCCCAAACCTCTTCACCTCGTCCATCTCCCGCATCCACGCCCTCAAATCCGGTCCCTTTCACGAGCACTCCCCCCTCCTATACGACGTCTCCACTTCGGTACCCAATTGGGTAAAAGTCAACAAGGGGATGATGAGAATGTGGGAGGTCGAGGTATTGGGCAAGAGACCGGTGGTGCAGCACTTTGTCTTTGGTGGGGTGGGGTGGATTTGGGAAGGGGGAGAGGGGGTGGGAGATGTGCGAGAGGAAGGGAAAGCAGTGGGAGGTACCGCTTCTGGTCAAAGTGGAGCTCAACAGCCCGCAACAAGGGCACCGTGGGCTTCAGGAGGAGGAGCAGCAGCAACCGGTCTGCCAGGTGCAACACAACGTCCTACTACGTCGGAAATGCCACCGCCGTCGACAATGTCCGCCACTCTGGGCCCACTTGGCAGCGCCAGAAGAGGTCCACCGCCCTCGAGCACCCCTTCCAGAGGCATGGCCCCACCTCCCCTTCCTGCAACATCCGTCAGCGGGACGGCTGCTCCGTGGGCGACAGGCGGCACGAGTGCTCCTTGGGCTAAAAAGGGGTGACATAGAAAGGGGAAAGAAGAGCCAGGAGTCTATGGCTGCCAGTCTACTGTACATTTTCATTGTTGCTTCTGAGACAACCGCTAGATGAGGACAAGATTCTGCGCGCTAGTCTACGCAACCGAGCTGAGCCCAATCGATCCTATGGCCCGTGCGAAAGCCCCAACTAGACTATCTCTTGCTATTTCTGAAGACTGCTTATCATCTGGAACTGGCCTGCTACGACGCGTATCGTCCACCGTCCTTGCGCGATGACTTTCTTCTCTTGTATTCACCAAACCGAATCGTGCGAATCGTACAACCTGTAGCGCTCCCTGCGTCTATCGGTAGTGCGGCTATTGGTATCGGGGCGTGGTGGTTGGGGACGCATCAGCTTGAACGTCTCGGACATCTCTGCCTCTTTTTGAGGCGACGCAATGGGCAAGCGATCCTGAAGACGCTGCACAGCAGGGTGCAAGAAATGTGGATCCCCTCCAGTTCTAAATTGTTGTATAGTAAGATACTTGCGGGCGATACGGAGGCGCTAGGATGGGCGAATACAAAAGCAGAGCAGGTTGCTGGTCAGCGGGCGCTGCCGTACTGTACACTGCTACCCAACCACACATCGACAGCTCACAATGGCGATCTCGTAGGATCTGAGCATATTCATGAGGTTAGAGCGGCTGCTGATTGACCTGCTGTCTTTCCAGGGCAAAGCGAGAGGAGCAAAGTTTCGTTCCAAGATGAGGGCTTCGATGTGCTTCTCCTCCAGGTCGATCGAGCCGGTGTACCATCGAGACCAGAGGTCATGATCGATGACCTTGTTCATGAAGTCTCCGTACTGGCAGATGATGAGTGAAAGTAGCATGCAGAGCACGGCTGAGTATCAGTACACGTAGGGGCGGTCTTGCAAGCCTCGCCTCCGACGAACCAGCTCGTATCCTTCGATTTCGATGGCTTTGTAGCATTCCTTCCTGATGTTCAAGCCCCAGTCGCAGTCAACCTCTTGCAGGTCTCGACTAACGTATCGCTGAGAGAGGCAGTAAAGGTCAGAGGGGTTTGAATACGGGGTCCGTGGAAGGGTCAGCTCTGTGCCTTAGACCTGAGACGCGCTGATGATGGCACTCACAGAATACAGCTGTTGGACAAGAGCCATGGACAACAAAGCGCCTTTCTTGCGCAGGAGCTACGAGTGAATGAAGATGCAAGGCTTAGCAGATCTGTAGAGGTGTGCTGCTGTAGGTGACCTTCTTGACCCACCTGGTAAAGCTCGAGGGTAAACACCTTTGGATAAACGATGGCTTCGAAGACTGCGTACGCGGGCGTGCTCCTTGCCAAAAAGCATTCAGCCCTCAGATCAACGTCTTTGGACAGGGCTGGAGTTCGGATAAAGCAGAGCGTTGTGTGTGAAAGCGTGGACAGGATCAGCACTGGCCCTCAGCACTCGCGATAGCATAGAGCAATGACCCTTCACTCACTGTACCAGCCCCTGCAGACCTTGTGCAGGTTCTCGACAGAGTGAAAGTCGGGGTCCAGAGCATGGATCTCGATCCAAATCTGGTGCGGGGTGCGGAGAGAAAAGAGGCGTCTGTCAGCACAAGGTTCCAGAGCAAATGTTCTGCTGACCTTGACCTCATGACGTGAGAAAGTAGCGGGGTACTCACCGGCTCCAAGAATTCGTCGGGGAGTAGTCCAAGAGGTCCCTGCAAGGGACCAGGAGCGGGGTTGATGGAAGGGGACATGGTCGTGGAAGGTGGTAGGGTCCAGATGGTAGAGAAGACAGAGGCTGAAGACAACCTTCAGCAATCAGTACCCGGCGCAAGGGCCTTCGCGCGCCGGACGCACCCAGGCGGCTGTAGAGCTGCTCTGTCCAGACAGGCTCGCGTCGACGCGTGGCTCGACGCTAGAGGGCTACAGCTCTTCCGCATACCAAAGACACCAATGGGCAGTGCAGGAAAAGAAAGTTGATGACTGTTTCCATTGCGTAGACCGTTGGGGACAAATTCTACCAAGAGGGCAATGCGGCGGACCGATGGTCGGTCGCCCGCATTCAGGCTCTAGACTCATATCGACAACGAGAAAATCAGGGATGGATGATAGGGAGGGGCAAAAGGGGATGAAGGAGTTGAAGGAGTCGCTTTCCCTTCAGCCGTCCGTTCTTCCACTGTGGCGGACAGCTTTGACCGCTTCACCGTCAGCCTGCTCTAGCTTCCGCTTAGGAATGGAGGCTGCAACGACGGCATCTGAGAACACTTTCCCTCCCGCGATAGCTCCGACCTCTCCGCCTCTGATGGTGGAGGAAGCTGCCTGCGTCGATTGACGAAGTCTCTGGCTCGGCATTGCACTCTACGCCGCTCGTGTTCTGTGCTTCTTCATGGTCCGGAAAAGCTTGTGCGCCCTGGGCGCTCTCCATCAGCACGTCGTCTGATTGGATAGGTGGAGTCCAGGGGATCGTTCAGAAGCAGCCAGATTTGTAGACCCAGAGAGAGACCGGAAGAGAGAGAGAGATGAAGAACTGAGAAGAATTCTTCGCTACCTGTTTGAGCGTAAGCTTGAGCAGCTTACGCCCAATTTACCTCCAGCAGAACCTGATCAGGCATGGCCACCAGCGTCGCCTTGCCAGGCTCAGGCGGGGAGGCTCTACAAAGCGGCATCCTGGCGAGAAGAAGAGCGAGGTACGAGGTGGTCGATGATGGTGAGTGGCTTTGAGTGGAGGACGGTAACGAAGACTCGAGGCCACTCCACCTCTGAGTTCATGAAAGAGGGCAGACGGACGGAAGGGAAGCGCGTCTGCCCGGCCCCGGACGCGGCGCTACCGGTCCGATATCGAGGTACGGAGCGGAAGAAAGGTCGAAACGCACTGTCAATCAATGGCGACCATTGCAGCCTTTCAGCAGGATGCTCAAATGTACATTGTTTCAGGAGCAGTTCATTGTCTCCCCAATCGACGGGCGATAAGCAGCTACTGCGGATGTCTAAGGAAATCTCTGGCGTGAAATCTTCGGGAAAGCTTAAGGGACAACTGTAGCGCCGCTTCTCATGACCCCGAGAGCCTCCCTTTCTGAGTTCAGTGTCGCTTTGTGAATGGCTGTATTGTACTGCGATGGATGCGACTCATGGAAAAAGTGTTGAAGAGTTCAGAAGGCGGCTCATGGGCCGTATCGACAAGGGGGATGAATGCGTAGGGAAGCTGGGGTCCCGTGACAAAGGGAGGATACTGATGCTCCAGCCACTCATCGCTTTGATCGGACACTTCGACGAACGGCCTTGCCAGGCTCTCCGGGGCTCTGCTGGCTCGTAGGCAAGGAGGATCCGGCTCCATAGTGTGTGGAAGTTCCCCCTTGAGTCGGCACTCCATCGTCGCCCGCCAGGAACGCCTCTTCCTTTGGACCTCGAGGGCCCTTTTTCTTGCTGTCGCTGTCAGTGGAAGCAGGCGTATGCTCGCCCTTTTGAGATTCAACAGGCTGATAGTCGTCGACGCTTGCCATCGCGGTGTCTTCTGCCTCAGTCATCGCGGAATCTTTGTCGCCATCAGCTCGGAGGCCTTCCAGCTCGCTTTCTTCGGCAATGCTCTCTCCCTGAGAGCTCTCTACGCTTGAGCACCCATCTTCATCGGCGGATCGAGGGGGCGGCTCGTAATCTACATCGACGTCCTCTTTTTCATCTTCAGCGTCTGAGACAAGGGAAGGAAGATGCGCAAGGCCGTCAGAGGCATTGGACTTACATCTGGAGGTACCTTGTCGGATCACAGCTTCCGAGTCAAGGTTTCGAGCCTTGGTACTCACCTGGCTCTGCCTTCTTGCCCTTCTTTCGACGCTTGAGTTCCTGAGAAATACCCTGCTCTGCCGCCTGGAAGCTCTGTCGTTTCTTAGAGGGTGCCACTGCGTATTTGTCCGCGCCAATTGTACTACAGATACTAGCCAATTCTTCAGTGCCATTAGTGTTTCCTTCAATCTCCTTGTGCAGAGCGGCAATTTCGGTCAAAAGCTCGTGCTGCCTCTTGTACTCTTCTTTCTCGACAGCCGAACCGTCTTTCAGGGAGAAGCGAGGTACGACCACCACTTTCAAGGCCTGAATCGTGGCTGCTAGCGTGTTGACGATATTCTGCAGGTAAGTCTGGTATTCTGAACAGAGGGCGCGGGCGTCCTTCAGTAGGGAACTACGGACTTGAGCTTTGTAAATTTCGCTGTGAAGGAGGGCATTGACATGTCGATAGCCAACCTGGGCGTTGAGGAGTAGCTGTCGGCGTAGGTTTTCCTTCAGTTTGTGAGGCTATATGTCGGGAGCAAGGTCAGGTGAGTGATCGACCGTCACCTATGCCGCTGGCGTGGCAGGCCTCGTCTTGTCTTCAAACTCATCACATCTTGAACGCAGACGGTGACTTCCAGGTCCCCTCCTCCTCGCTTCGGAAGTGCTGCTAGGTCTTTGGAGGACAGACTGGCATTGAGAAAGTCGTTGACGCCTCCCGTACTCTCGGACGGGATGGCATCGGAGGTAACGCTGCCCCCAAGTCCTGCGTCGACTTCTCCTTTAGGTGAAGGCTGCCAAAAGACCTTCAATCCGTCTCGTTCTGATTCGTCTTCAAGGTCTGATTTCACAGAGGGCTTGCGGGTACAGCAAACCCTTCCCACATCGTCGTGGTCGAATACGAGAGTAATGGTCCGCTTCGAGGACTCCGCGATGGTCTTGTCGACATGCTTCTGCAGTGTCACTAACTTTGTGTCGCTGACAGAGGCGCAAGGTAATTCGCTGGCATCAGTGTCACGTTGTGTGAAATCGACCAGGGACTAGTGTGGTTGGCACTCACTCCATGTGCTGGGTAGCAACACAGCTCAAAAGTGCCGCATCTTCCTCCAGGCCGGCCAACGGCGTTGCCCCGAGAGTAGACAAGCTCCTCTCCAAGTCTTGCGGAAACTTTCGGGCCACTCGACTGAAGAAGTAGAGGTGTCGCAGAGTGAACTTGCAGCCTGCCTTGATCAGAGAAGCAAGAAGCTCAGTCGAAGAGGAGGGTGTCCAGCTGAGAACAGCATGATCCACCACCACTGCAGCTGCCGGGCTATTTGATCCACACAATTTCACAATTGCGAGGGAGTTCCCTTCGAGCTTGTCCATAAAGGGTGCTTGATATTCGGGAGGTGCATGGCGATTGCTGCGATTCGGGTTCGCAATGGGCGTATTCTTGGTCAGAGGTCTGCCCAGCCAAAATCAGTTCAGCTTTCTCACCGATAACTGTAGCGTTTGTTCCTGTCGAAGTGATAATCAAACAAGTCGTTCAATTTCATGCACTTGCGTGCCACGCCCAGCCGGAAAAGCTCTGGAAGTTCGGATGTCGCACTCTCTTTCTCGAAGTCGGTGTAATGTTCCAAAGGAAGGAAGAAGCCTTCTCGTGGACTTTCAGTGCGGTAGAGGTGCTGGGTGGAGCTCAGAACAGTCGCGATACGTGGGAAACCCCAAGTTCGATAAAAGCGACGCTCCTTGCCGTATTCGCTCAATTCCCACATGTCAGCAGGCAAGACCCTCTGTAAGTCCGCAGGAATGGCTAATGATCGAATGAAGACAATGTCACGTAGGCTCTCGTCATACAGACATCGCTCATCCTTCCTACTCACCATGGCTCTCAACAGCCTGCGCGAGCACGGCTGGAAAGTGCGATAGGCCGGCAACTTTGCACCATTTGCTGATTGCTTTGAGCAGCTTGCCCTGAATGGTAGTGAGAGAACAGCTTCAAGTCTCAGCGCTGTTGCTATGACCAACTCGTTCGGTATTGCCAGAGAAGTCTTCGCAGACTCGATTGCTATCGTCTCACCTTGAGAGGGTCAAGCAGTAAGCATCTTGCTACTCGAGCGAGGAACTGCGGCCAGTCGCTGACTAAACCGTGAGCTTTTGCGTAGACGAGAACGCTAGTGTCGTCGACAATGGCCGGGAGAAGCAGAACGCCGAGAACATCGTCCTCAGTCTGACGTAAGCATTACGATGCAATGCAAGAGCGCGGCCAGTCAGAGAGCGGGTCAGTGAGATGACGAAAATCAAGAGCTAGTGCGTAGTATGAGCTTTGTGTCAGACCATCGCATCCCCACCTCACCCTGTCTGAATTTGCTTTTGTCCAATCGGGTGCACTGTCCGACTTCAGAGTGCAGCCCTTGAGGAAGCGCGCAGCTTGCATTTGACGCAAAAGGAAATAAGCGAACCTAGCAATGGTGTGTCATAGGAGGGATCGAAAACTGTGAGACAGACAGGTACGCTGTTTTGGGTCAGCTCGAGCGGCACTCCTCACCATCTAGCGAGCTTCGTAGATCCAGAGGTATCGTCAGTCTCATGTACGACGAAATGGTAGATGCGGGCAGCGTCTGTGCCGCTCTCCCGCTGAGCAAGGGTCAGGATAGCCTTCTCGACCAGAGCTGGGAAGTTGAAGTCCAGCATACCCTTTGTGTCCAGTCGCAAGACAGCTGCGACCCATATGGCGGCAAAATGGGAAGCATTTGAGCTGATGATCAGTGGGAGTGTCGTCGTTGAAGTCCTGCCTACTCACCATTGTAGGCGCTCTTGATTGTGTCGACACGACGGGCATCGGATACGTAGCCGCTTTCCCCTTCGACTTTGCAGTGTCGGAGAGACATGAGGACTCGCGTCTACGAGAGGGTTTAACAACACGTCACAAAGAGGCCTCAGCAGCGAACGTCTTTACAGCAGGGTCGTTGAGCTGCTCCGACAGCTTGCGCACTTACCGCGAAGGATTCTTCGACCCGCAGACTCGGGTGTCCTGACGTGTGCATCTGTTCCAGGCGTTGATCCAAGGCACTGAGATCTCCGGTTACGTCCCAATCGCGCATCAGTGCCGACAGTATGTCTTCGCCCTGCGCTTTGGTAAGGTTGAACTCCTGCTTGTCAAGCCAAACCGTCAGATCTGGCCACTAAAGATGGCATGGTCAAGATCAACGAGGAGTGAGCTCCATGCACAACTGCACCATATCCAAGTGATTTCACTCACCTTGGAAATGGCTAGTCCGATCGTCCTCTGAAAATAAGAGTCGGCTATGTCTTTGATCCCAAATGGCAGTGGGACGAATTTGTGCTCTTCGAATAGGGTTTCGGGCTTGAAGTTGGGGTCGAGTCGAGTATTGGACACCCCATGGCGAGCTCGGGAGCCTTCGGCCCACCTCTGGTATTCTTCAGTCTCGCGAGCATGCAAGTGCAGGCCCGAGAACTGTGTGGGACGATGAGGCCGATACACGTACGGTGCTTAGCTCAACGTCACAATGTTGAGGCTCTCGTTGCGAAGGCATACGAGAAGCCGACTCACGGTTTTATGAGCCTCAGCCAGCACCGCCAAGACTGCTTGCAGATCCGCATACTTTCCCCATTTTGTCGCCTCGTCTCCGTAGGCGGAGTAATGTCGAGTCGGTGTAGTTTTAAAGTTTCTCTGCTCGTGGCGGGACATTGTCAGCCCTGACGGTAGTGCTGGAGGCAGCTAGGCTGTACTCACGATTGCGAGCTCTTGGGCAAGTGCCAGTGACAGCGTTGCGCCAGAATTCAGCAGCGTCTGCCCGGGTGCACAAAGTCGTCAGGTCAGCAAGAGAAATTACGTTCGTCATACCGCCGAAGCTCTCACTCTGAATAGATCTTCGGTGAAGATCTTAGTTCGAGATATGGCGTAAAAGAGGGCAAGACCTTTGCCATGCTTTCGTAGAAAGTACTGTGCACGCGTGTGGCAGCTCTGGGAAAGGTCTAGAGAGTCGGAGAGGACGCAAGAGTCTCTTGAGCTGGTGATTCTCATCTGAGGCAGTCTCTAGTATACCACTTACCGTAGACGCGCTTGGAGGCTCGGCCAAAAGATCCTGGGTTGTCCGAGTAGATGAGAATCTGAAAGGTCAAGGCAGCCACGAAGCAGGACGTAGGTCAACGCTGAGCACATTCAGCCTGGAATGCGGCAAATCCTCATACCTGTACCACAATCTCGTCAGGCAGCTGGTCGAAGCCGACGTTTGCAGCCTCGGCGGCAGCATCGACCTCTTCCGCCATGCTGCGGCGATGAGGAGTGAAATGTGGGAGAAGCTCAGAGAGACGGGTGAGGCGATGCCGAGTGAGTAGTGGGGGGTTAGTGGGGTGAGGATGGAAGGGAAGGTGGAAGACGGACATTGCAGAGGGAGAGACCAAGTGCAATGACGCTCGGACCATCGCCGCCCCCTGTCCACTTCCGTCGACGCGTACCACTCCCGTTCCGAAGAAAGCCGGCGGGCGGGTAGAGAGGCGCGGTACGGGTCCGCAAGAGAGAACGTGCCAACCTCAACACGATCTCCAGCCAGACCCCCTTACCCCCTCCGTCAGGCGCGCGGACACGGCGATCTCATACCAGCTGGTATGCCGCATCTATACAGTAGACTTTCGTGGGGCCTTCCTGGGAAAAGACTTCATGATATTGCCGGACAGAGAAGCACAGAACGAATCAAGCTCATTGTGGGAGGCGATCATGACCTCATACACCACGCTCATCTCCTGTCTCACAGCTGGAGTCTGCCTGTACTTTCCCTTTCTCTCCTTCTCCACTGCTGGTGCTCTCTCGACGCTTCCTCTTCTCTCCACTTGCACTGCTCGAGCTATCGTGTCGTCTTCTCTTCCTCTTGCGCTTGTCGGCCTCGCGCTGCGCAACCATGCAGTCCGCCACGGCCGTGATCTGGCAAGAAGAAACACAGACAGGAGAGTAGAATCAAAGGCGAGACTAGCTGTACATGATGTCTCCCGCTCCTGTCTTCTCCCTTTCTTGCTCAAACTCACCTTGTCGACCGTAATCAAAGGGCTTCCGTACCCACCAAAGACAATGTTACGCAAAGGTAGGGGCATGAAGCGACGCTTGAGGAACATGGTCATGAGGCCATCACGTGTGATGCTGTTTCGACCATTGAGCCAGTCTGAGTATAGGTCCATTTCAGAGGTCTTGGCGATGTTCAGCTTAGGAAACTGCCAAGCAAGAGGTATGAAGGATGTCCGGTAAGCTGCAGGCGCCTGTGGCCACTCAAAAGCCACGGCGGTCCAAACGACTCACCTTCTTAGCTCCCGCCGAAAGAACGGCGAGGACAGCAGCGAAGGATAGATTGAGACACCACTTGTCTGCGTTGCTGGAGTCGGTTCGGGTATAGCCGGAAGCGAATCAACGCTGGACAAAGTAGGGAGCTTGTACACATTCAGCTCCATCTCGCCCGCCGATCCCACTAGCACAGACGCGATGGCGAGGATGAGCTCACCTTGCTTAATTCCTGCATCAGGGCCAAGGATATGTGTGCTCCCGAATCAACGAGCGACTGGCATGTGGTGAGGTGGTCTATCAGCGCTGCAGCGGGGCATGCAATACCTTTGGCCATTCGGATTGATTCACCTGGCACAGCGCCTCGTCGAACAACTTAGGGCATGCCATTGCATGGAACATGGCAAGATATCTTCCGTGTCGAGACAGAAAGTACTTGGCTCGAACGTCAGGTCGCTGGGTGAATTCTGTGGGAGAAGATGCAAGCAGGAGTACCGTAAGTGAGGGATTGCAGCAGTCGTGTTTCGGCTGTACGGACAGCTGCCGGTGATCGTCCCGCACGACGCACCTCGAATACTCTTGCAAATCAGGGGGAAATTCGTCGGCTCCGCCAGAAGCAGCCAAATCTAGTGATTGCAAAGGATTCAGTACAGTCGGGCAACGGAGGTCGTTCGTCTGCGGTCTGCATGCCAGCAGCGTTGACTCTGCTCACCTTCATTAGAACCTCGTCTGGCATGGACGCCAGCGCGCCACCCTGCGGCTTACGTGGGGAGGACTTACGAGGAGTCATTTTATCTATCTTTGCAACAAAAGAAGGGGACAGGGCTTTCAAAGTGGTCAAGGATGCTCAGAAGTAGGAGGGAAGGGTGGCGGTCAATCCAACCTCGGTCATGCCGGGATCGAAGCACACGGAAAGGACCGTGCCCCCGGCCTCGGACGCGTCGCTACCGGTCCGACAGGCAATAACGGAAAGGGAACGGACAGACACGATGTCGAAGGGGGAGCGGTTGGCAGGATCACGGGGATTTATCAGCAAGCACCAACAAGGATCGTCCAACCGCAGACTTGTAGCCCAGACGCTCGTGAACGCTACCTTCATGCTTGGTTGCAAGGGTCTACGGGACAAAGTTTCGTGGCTATGGAAAGCCCTTCTCTGAGGGAAGCAGGGCTAAGCTAGCGCTGGCAATTTGAAGCACAGCAGCTCGGATTACTGCGATGTCCTTGACGCTCGTCATGGCACATGCGAAATGACAGGGATGATGCCTTTACAAGTCTCGGCTAGACGTCTGCCTACTTCCGACCCTCACAGTTGACTCAGAGCTTCCCGCAAGCCTGCGCTTGGCTGCATTGTACTCTCGCTGGCGTTGCATGTACTTCACGACCAGGCGTATCTAGTGTATAAAGCAAGGGTGGAATCAGTGAGATACTTTGGAAAGCGTGCTCATTTTCAGTCCGGTTCCCGCACCTTCGAGTAAGCTTTATCCATGGCCGATTCCTTCACCCAAGAGTCCTCCGATTGAGAGATTGACTGCCAATGCGGCAGAAGTGGAAGAGGTGCGAATTGATGCTTGCAGAACAGTTCCTCCAATTGACTCTCGAGCATCTCCTGTGTCCCAAAGAGCCAGTCTTGATACTTGAGGCTATCACAGCGCGATGTCATAGCCTGCTGCGAGTACTAGTGGGCCCGAGCGTGAACGGGGATGTGCAAGAAGCTCAGCTAAGACTATGACATCCTCTTCAGCAAAGACACGTTGTACGTACCCGGCGTCTTCCTTCTGTAACTACGGCAAGGGCAGCCTCGAAGCTGATGCCCTTGCCCCAGGACATATAGGACAAAGCCATCATGGGTTTATTGTTGACGTCTGAGAATTGCCGCTGCGTCCGAGTTAAGAGGTACGAGTCAGCGTTCAGCGGGCCTGAGAAAGCTGAACACATTCTCACGGACTCACCTTGGCCAGTTCCTGAACGATAGCCAGCGAAAGAGTGGCACCTGAAGCAAGCAGGTCCTGAAAAGTCGCACAGGGAGCTTACTGTAGGTCAGCCCAGTTCTGATACAGTGGTCGTCCATGGTACCACGTACCCTGAAGAGCTCCGGATCGAACATCTTACTACGAGCTATAGCGTGAAACATGGCATAGGGCTCGCCGTATTGCTGCAGGAGCCACAAAGAGCGCAGGTGGGTTTGCTTTGAAAAGGCTGGGGTGCATATTTGTCGGCAGGAGCGTCGCTCACTCAGCGCTAGGCCCACTGAGCTTATGCCGGCTCTTGACCCCTGCACGTACCGTAGAGGCGCCTGGAGGTCCACGTGAGACACCATGGGTCGTCTACATGCAGCCAAATCTGAAGAGTGTCCCAGGATATAGGAATTGCAAAGGGTCTTAACGCTCGAACACTGCCTGCATGTGCCTCTTCCCCTCGAATTACCTCGAATAGAATCTCATCAGGAGGGAAGTGTGAAGGCCAATCCATGTCCCTGGAGACTACGAGTCTCACTCGGTCGTGTGGGCTTCAAAATCGAGGATGAGCAAAGGGGACGATGTCAAGGGAGTAGGACAGTAAGCCCAGCGTGGTATGAAGAGCGGAGGACAGCAAGAAGGAAAAAGAAAGACAGCAAGCAGACACGGCGGAACCTTCCAGAACGATCCGCCTCGCGGCTCGGGTCCAAAGTGGCTCACGCGGTGGTGCCCACTGTAAGCCGGGCATGGAAGTCTTCCGAGGCACAGTAGGTCAGTGAGGTCTTCAAGGCGAGGAGAAGTCGCTTTGTACCCCTTTGGAAGGGAGTAGAACAAGGGGTCGTGCCGCAATTTTCCGTCTCCGCGAGTGACGTCGGGTTCTTCACGCCTGGGAGGCGGCTGACGTGGAGAAGGGTCAAATGTCACCAGACGACTTTCACTCGTTCAGGAAGTGTACGAAATGCTGTGGAACGAAAGGCCCAACTCAATAGAAACATTCGTTCGATGCGGTGCTTGCTCTCGCCTTGTCATCTTCTTCCTCTTCAAGGGCGTCCGCCGCCCAGTCAAGTGTCCCTTGGCGCTACAGCTCTGAGTGACTTGGCTTTGGCAGCATTGTGCTCTTGTTGGACATGTAGGTATTGGGTCACAGTGGCCAACTGACGATGGGTACTGCATAGTCAGCAGCAGCATTGGCAAGGTGGACCAGCTGTTTTCCGAGAGGTAGCTATCATACATTGACTCTGGGCAACTCACCTTTTCGATGAGCTGCATTGCAGAGGGCTTGCCTTGCCGGTTGCTTCTAAGGGAGGCCTCGTATGAATGACCTTTCAGCGGAAGTGGGGCGAACTGTCGGTCGACAAACATTTCTCGGAGAAGAGCAGGGCTGAGGTCCTTTTCATCGCTCAGCCAGGAGACGAAGAGGTCCATCTCATTGAATTTGTCTTTGAGATGGTGCTGCCAATACTGCGATGCGAAGGGGCGTCGAAGGCGCGGAAGAGCAGAGGAATTAGTCTCAACGACCTCTCTTGGGCTTGCGCCCCTTGTTGTTGCAGTGCAAATGCTGCAATATTATATACGCACTCGTTTCTCTCCTTCTGACATAAGAGCCATGGCGGTGGAGAAATTTGCCTTCAGACCCCATTGATCTTCGCGTTTCAGCAAAGCTCGTGTATGGCCAGTGGAGAAGTGGCGCTGAGTAATATCGCGGTCAGTCAGATGGGTGTCAAATGGTCTGTTGGTAGCAGTCGAGGTCATACCTTTGCAAACTCTTGAATGAGACTGAGAGAAATGTTTGCCCCATAAGCTACGAGGACCTACAGCATTGGGTCGGAGGGGTGAACACCGTCGTTCTCTTGCAACAATTGCCAATGATACGGAACTCACATCGCAGACTTCCTCATTGAACAGTCGAGGTCGGGCCACAGCGCGGAAGACAGCGTATGCTGGACCAAACTCTGCCAGTAGCCATCGTGCCCGCAGATCGGATGCTTGTGAGGCGCCTGAAGGTAAGCCAATTGGAGCGGATGAGAAGAAGGTCTCAGAAGGCAGCGACAAGCCGAAGACAAGGTGACCTACCCACGTCGAAGCTTCCAAGACGTGCTCGCTAGAGCACAAGGATCGTCTAGATGAATCCAGATCTGTGCCAGAGAGCAAAAGATGAGGCCAAGATCCCGAACTATCTCCGCATGTCCTCTCACCTTCACAAGAATCTCATGTGGCATCGACTCAAGCGTGGACTTGCGAGGAGTGACATCAAGGTCCGACCTGGAGTCGGGGAAACCAGTGTCCGACATGGTGCGGAAATGGGAGAAGACAGCGCCGGAAGAGTCTCCAGAAGTAGTGATGAGAAGAGTTGCAATAGCGACGGAAGGGCAGGGGAGGAACAGCTAATCAAATGCCACGCTCGACTACATGCACCTCGCGCGGCTGCTTGGAGGCGCACTCTCGCGTCCATTGCCGTCCGCCAGATGAGGGCTACGGGCAGCCGCTAAGGTCACAAGCTCACAGGAGAGACCAGCTGTTGCTATAGAGACCCGTCTCGAACAACACTTCTTCAGAGCAGAAGAATGACGTCGGGACGCAAAAGACTTCATTTCAGGGGCTGCGTCCAGCGCTAGGAGCCGAAGGAAGTGAAAGGAGGAAAGGATTGTGCTGTATGTCGAGACTCTGAGCCTTCATCTCGTTGTGTGCTCTTTACAGCATCTGGAAGGGGTCCGGACCCATCGGGATCAATGTAGGGGGTGGAACCCTGACTCGGCGGCCCTTCTGCATTCTATAAGTGGGTTTGTCCCTACGAGGGTCATACTCGGGAGGAAAGAAGTCTAGTCTCGCCATTCGTCTCGCTAAGAATTTACCGCCGGACAAGGACCACTCGAGGGAGATGTGATCGCCTACGATCCACTGTGCCATGGTGCCGCTGCCACAAATGTTGACGATGGCGTAAGAGTTGCGTCGCCACTGATTCGATGCCAGAGAAAGGAGGGGAGTAGTCTTCTTGTGTCTGACGGTGGTCGAAGATGCTTAGCAAAAGTCAACTGGTTTGCTTTTCCAAATTAGAGTCCAAATTGGTATAGGGTCCTCTACTCACCCCACGTAGCGCATTTGAGACGGTACAGCTGCTAGCCTCTTGACAAGTGGGCTCTCAGAGATAGCATCGACAGCTTCGGCAAGGTCCAGCTCGTCCTGATGCTTCTGTCGAAACTTTGCGGGTAGACAGCTGATATCGACCTCGCTTCCGAAGTCAATGTACCTCTTCAGGTTGAGGAATTTCTCGCCATCCTCAACCATCCAGTCTTGTGGCTCCTCGCAGCAAGTGATCACCCGCTCCGTTGGCTGAGAAGCAGATTGTCCCTCCGCTGCTCTGCCAGCCAGAGCTTTGCACTCGATCCACCAGTAGAGTTCACCAATAGGTTGACCCAGATGCCAAGGGAAAGCTTAGGCGATGAGAGGATAGATCTCAGTGCTGTAAGATAGACCAAGCTCTGCGGGTGTAATCGACGTTGCAACGGACTTACCATGGCGCTCTACTTCAGTGCTCAAAATTTCCGAGAAATTGATTCTCAAGGCCTTGGAAACCCAATTGTTGATGGCAATCAGCAGCTCGCCCTTTCCGATCGAGTATGGGAAGAAGGGGTGTGTCATCTGTCTGCGGTCTCACGCACCGGCTTTGGCCCGACCGTACGATTAACTTCGAGCTTCTCACCTTCATCGGTACGAGTAGCAAACACTTGCTGATGCGACTGAGGAATGATGGCCAATTGACGACCATCTTCTGGCTCAGGGCAAATTGAAGTACCGATGTATCGTCCAAAAGGCCAGGTTGCATCAGAACATTGATGATTGCGTCTGATACCTGTTGCACGTGTTGAAGAAATCACCACTGTGTGTCACTAGAGCGGCGAAGACAAGTCGGCGCGATGCGAGGTCGGGCCGCACTCACATTGTCAAGTCGCTGAGAGAGGGAGATAAGCTTTGGCTTGGGTAAGATGATATGGTCCTTGCTGGGAGCGCAGCAGAGCTTAAGGGAGGTAAGCTGATGTGTGAGCCAGTAGGCAACCCTGGAGAGTCATCGTGGAAGGAATGATCAGAAGCGATCGTCGGAGCTCGGTCAAATACGGAGCTGCTTCCGGAGAGCTCACCATTGAAATTGAGCGAAGCCATCGATGAGCTTGTGATTACCATGTACCAAGTAGTGAATAACATTCATAGCATCACAACTTCCAAGTTGATTAGCCATTTGAGTTGCCACTTTCGTTACGAGAGCGGGGAGATTGAGGTCCAAAAGCCCTTTCCAGTAGATCTGGATGAGAGCTGCGATGGTCCAAAACGACGAGTCGGCTCATACAGACGGATGCCATAGCATGTCGGTATCTCAGCGTTCAACTCACCTTCAAATGAGCGGGAAGCGTTTTGACCAATGCAATCGTTGCGCCATGATTCATCCTCGAGGAGCTCAACGTGGCGAAGGTTCGAGACAACGCCGGCCTATTCGTGAAAGATGTAGGGAAGTACAGGATGAGTCTTCCCCGCCTTGCTACTACCTGGCCGGTCGTGAGACTCACAGCAAGAGCCTCATCAAGCACGAAAGAGCAGTGCTTCGTCTTCATCTTGAGCAGGGTCTCGCAGTCAGCCACTACAGCTGCCGTAGTACGAAAAGGCTGGATGCCCTTCTCTGAACCGTTGAGCACTTCTGTCAAAATTGCCCTCTTTTCGTCGTCGCTAAAGACAATGCCATGATTAGCGAAGTGTAAGATTGCTCGAGGCCACTTAACAAGGTAAAAGCATGAAGTGTCAGCTCCCGAAGGACACTCAGTGGTGCGGCACGGACAGTCCATTCAACGTACCTTCGCTACGGCGGTGGTCAACGTCAGGTGCATCATGCCAGCGCACGAGAATAGTGGAAGAGGGATGAACCTAAACTTCCCGAAGAAGAGCTCGAGCTGGTCGTATGGCAACTTCTCGTCTCCAGCAATCCACGCAGCATAGCTCTGTCCACAGCACACGCTAGAGCATAGCTCTCTGGAATACTAGCAGAACGAGTGCAGTTCCGCAGTCCATGAGTCTGAAAGGACGCTGCTCGTCGCGCTCTGGTGTGACTCACCTGCTTCTCGCCTTCTTGGAAGACTGCTTCGCTCGCATCGTGTGAAAGATTTTGCCCCCAGGTGTCCAATTGGGCTGGCGTTCCGTCAGTTTTGCAACGACGCTGCGACACAGAGAGAATGCAAACGGTCAGTCCTAAAGCCGTGGTCCGATGGAATTGAAAAGAAGGGTGCGCACTTCCTTCGAGTTGCAGAGAGAAGACAGCGCCGAGTTGGAGAAGTTTCTGCGGGTCGGGAGTCCGTCCAGTCAGAGCTGGTTCAAGTCGAAACCCCCAATTGAGGAACGACGTACATGGAGGAGCTCCCTCTTGAAGAGTCTTGGTCTCGCAAGAGCGTAGAAAAGGGCATACGCTCGACCGTGCGTGGAGATAAACCAGTGAGCCTGGAGCGAAGAAGATCGGGAGAGGTCTGTGGATGCAAAGATTGGTCAAGTATCTCACCACGATGCAGTTCCACACGAATAGTATACCCACTATGGAATCGCTTGCAGACTTCGGCCATGTATTGAGGCTCTGGTAGCAACATCCAGATCTAAAGATGAGGTGTCAATGAACTGCGATGCATCTTGTCGAGCACGCTGCGAGCAAAGCATCTCTCACCTGGAGAAGTATTTCTTCAGGCAGCAACGCCAGGTAGTCGCCGCCGCCCTGAGCGGGAGTGACAGGCTCTGCCAACATCATGGATGCGGAGAGGGGATTGGAGGGGATGATGCGTATACTGAAGAAGAAGAGGATGGTGAGGAGGAGAGAAGGTAGACAGAGCAAAGGATGTGCTTCCTGCTCTGCATGTCTTTACCACTCTATACTCCCGCCTCGCGTCGCGCTCAGACCCCACACGTCCGCCGGTGCCTGACTGCAAGCGGCTGGACACACCACAGAGGAAGCCGCTAGTAGAACAGCCCTCGTTGTTGATCACATCACAGCTTCTTAGAGGGAGCCTGATTGTGCCATACTCTCAATCTTCTTGAGGCGCTGTAGTGGATAAAAGGCGGACAAGTCGCTGGCGGGAAGGCTGCAGTCTTCGGGAGGGCTGCAGCTCACCTCACGCGCAGCTCAGCTCCGCGCTCACCTCGGCTCTCAGGCCGTAATTCTGGCGCCACACCTTCGAGGCTCCGCCAATCACCTCGGAATGACAGGCAATGCGAGCGCCAGGCCAAAGCCATGAAAGGTCTCCTGAGGCTCTGCACGCCTTTGCCCCCATTTCCTCATATGCCAACCGTGCCAGCGTCCACAACAACGTAGGAGGAGAACAAAGCCAGCACAGTCGATGCCAATCCACTCGCACGCTCATTACGAGGCATCGTTAAGCTCACGCCAGGCGACCATCAGGATGAAACAAGCTAGATAGACGTTAATGAGCAAGCGACAGCGAGTGAACGAATACGGTCTACAGGAGACATCGTAAGGAGAGAAGATTGAACCGTAGGATAGTCAATGTGAGTCTTGAGGCTCCCATCATCGCAGTCTTTCTCGAGGCACGTTGAAAGGCAGGACTCAATTCTTCAAGTCTTCGTCATTTTTATCTTGGCCGGACCGCTAGAGACGACTGGAGTCTTACGCTTGCGGGAGTTGTGGATCAGCTGGGCGTACAGCAGCTCGCTTACAGTGGCTGCCTGTGAAGGGCAGAGGAAGGTCGCTGATGAGACAAGCAGAGCTGCTGTGACCCAGGTCGGCTCTACTGTCACAGCCATGGGGTCTACTCACATTCTCGAGGACATTGGAGAGCAGATTCTTCGTGTAAGACGCCTTGTATTGCTCCATGCGCAGGGGTAGCGGGGCAAATTGTCGCTCAAGAAACATTGTTTCGAGTGCTGCGCGCGATAGGGCGATACGCCCGGTGGTCCAGTCCAGGAAGAGCTCCATTTCGGACGTCTCCAGCCTAAGATGAGAGTACTGCACATCGAGTCGAATTGTAAGAGGTTAGCGGTCTCTCTGCAGCCCTGGTTGACTATGTTCTTCACTGACTCTGATAGCCCCTTCAATAATCACAGCTGTGGCAGCGAGGAACGTGAGGTTCAAGCACCAGGAATCCTTCTTTGCATATTCAATACGAGCGTTGCCGGACGAGAAGTAGCGCTGAATGTAATGAGAGTGACGTGAGAGGCAGATGTGAGTTTGACCTCGAGCTCTGCTACGGAAAGCTCTGGAGACCGAGATCACCTTTGTCAACTCTTGGACGAGTGCTAGAGAGATGGTGGCTCCCGCAGCGATCAAAGCCTGTTGAGGGAGGTACGGTCATTGTCATGTTGTTGCTCATGTATGCATCAAGTTCCTCACCTTGCAAAGCAGGGGGTCAAAGATCTTAGGTCGAGCGATGGCATGAAACATCGCATACGGTCGGCCATAGGTCTTGACGAGGTACTGTGCACGAAGAGTGTTGCTCTTCGAAAATACTATTACGAAAGTGATGACGAGAGCTTCAGTGCCCCTTACAGCTCCACCGCAGCAGAAAACACCTCGGAGCCATCGCCCTTGGACGCTTCAAGACACCTACTCACGGTGAAGGCGCCTACAGACCTGGGCAAGGCCTCCAAGATTATCGACTCGGAGGCAGATCTAAAGCAACGCATTGAGATGAGATAATGTGATACAGCGCGAGATTTAGTAGCTACATACGTACGCTGCCTCATTCGCTCCGCCAGTGAGCCAGGCCTACCCACCTCCCACAAAATCTCGTCTGGCATTGAGGTCAGAGTAGCTCGGGCGGAGCTGGTGAGCGAGCGATTGATACGGGGCGGCATGCTGTACTTGACAAATAGGCACCTTGAAGGTATAGGGGTGAGAGGAGCACGTCTGGAGGGAGCCAGTCAAGAGTACGAAGCTATGCAGCGGCAATCTTCGTGCCGCACCACTTCGTGAAGCTTGTGGAGATGACGCACGGAGCGGATGCTTTCCCTCCGCTTGGTATAGTTCTGGCAAAGGTTCACCCTGAATCGAACATTGGGAAATAACAATCGTCAGGGACGAGAGATTCGTACGTCATCTGGTGAAATGTCCGACGGAGGAGTTGCCTTCAGGCACCAGATCGTGAGAGAGTAACGATCGCTCCGATCGCTGCAAGCGTTGGAACAGAAATACTTGAGCAGGCCAGAGCAAAGCGTCGCATCATGTCCGGGAGCACAAGCTGAGGCTCACAGTCTTGGGATGACAAGAAGGGCGGGGAGACACGATGCGTTGATCTCGCCTTGTGCGAAGGGCTGACTTTGGCTGGAGGTGCGCCTCTTGTGCCTGATTCCTGGTGGCGGCGCGAGATTTCTCCGGTGGCCTGAGCGCGGGCGTGTGTTTGTGTTGCTTGCAGCAAGCAAGGACATCGGCAGCGACATCTTCCTTCCTTGCCCTTTTCCCCTTGCAATCATACCAGAAAGAGCATCATCAGTGACATCGCAACAGCCGTATGAAGTAGAGAGACCTCACCACTACCCCAGTCTCCAGTCGAGCCCTACGTCTCCCGCGGCTCGAAGCAGCAGCTATCAGCTCTGACGCGCTACCCCGACGCGCTTGCTGCGATGGACCCTGCCCACCCTTCCTCGAGCCGCTACCAGCCCATTCCCGATGCAAGCGCTGCTACTATCCCATCACTTGCCAATCTCTCGGGATCCTCATCTGCCTCGCAGCGCAGCCTCACCCCGATATCAGCTCGGCGAAGGCACTCCCAGTCTCAGACAGACGATGGAGTGGAAGACGAGGAGTCCAAGAGGAGAGGGGTGGAAGAAGACGATGACGAGGAAGATGGAGCATTAGAGCTCGATGAGTTTTTGCCAAACGGGAGATCTAGTAGAAGAGCCAATGGTGTCGTTGGCCAGGACGACGATGACGATGGGCATCACAAGGGTCCCGATGAAGGTCTTGACCCCAGTGACCCCCTGACTCTCGTTAAGCGAGCAGTACCAGAGACGGACGATCCTACCTTGCCCGCCTTGACGCTGAGGGCAGTCATGATCGGGTCCTTCTTTGCAGTCCTGGGGGCTGCAGTAGCGCAGGTGAGTGCGGGAAATGTCAGACCAGTCAGGCTCTTGCCGGAGGGCAGAGGATGCTGATCTCTACGTGCTCCCCGTCACAGCTCTTCTTCTATAAGTCCAACTCGCCTGCCTTCTCTTCTTACTTTGTCATCCTGGTGTCTCTCCCGGTGGGCAGGTGGCTAGCCCGCAACGTCCCTGAGAAGACAGTGAAGCTGCCGTTCATCGGCCCAGTTGAGCTCAACCCGGGTCCATTCAGCATCAAGGAGCACCTGCTCGTAGGAGTGATAGGTGAGATGGCAATGCAGAGACGAGCGTTCGCATGCTAGGCTCTGACCTCGCTGCCTCTGTCCCATCACAGCATCCTCTGGTGCCTCATCGGCGTACGCCTCAGACATTCTCAACATCCAGATCCTCTTCTTCAATCAGCGAATGGGACCGATCTCTTCCCTCTCGCTGCTATTCTCAACGCAGCTGCTAGGCTTCGGATTCGCCGGGCTGGTGCACAACCTCCTCGTCAAGACGCCTTCGATGATCTTCCCATCTACGCTCGTCATCACATCGCTGTTCCACACTCTCCATGGAGCGCAGAGCTTGGACATGAGGAGGAGACTCAGGTTCTTCGTGGTTGCCTTCCTCGGCATCTTCTCGTACCAGTTCCTGCCAGCGCTAATGGCTCCCACTTTGAGCAGTATAGCCATTCTGTGTCTGATCAATCACGAAAGCCCAGTGTCGAGGACGCTCAGCAGCGGCTACAAGGGCTTCGGTCTGGGCAATATCTCGCTGGACTGGACGGCCATAGGCGGGAGTGGGCCGCTGTTTCAGCCGTGGTGGGCAGCGCTGAACTACTACTCGGGCTTCGCTCTGATGATGTGGATTATTATGCCATTGCTCTACTTCTACTTCAATCTCTGGGATGCCTCTTCCTTCCCATCTGCTCTAGGCTCCGGGCTCTACACCGCCTCGGTCCCTCGCGAGAGGTTCAACGTCAGCAATGTCCTCAAGCCAGACAACACCCTCGACTTAGTCAAGTGGAAGACGGAAGGTCCGATCATGCTGACGCCATACTTTGCCATCAGCTACGGTATCGCCTTTGCCATCCTCACGTCTCTGCTGATGCACATCTTCCTATGGCACAGAGGAGACGTCGTGAGAGCGCTGAGCAATCCAGTTCATGACGACTACCACAATCGGGCAATGCGAAATTACGAGAGCGTGCCAAAGTCTTGGTATTTTGCGACTCTGGCTGTGTCCTTGAGTACCTCGGTCATACTGGTGGCATTTGCACCTCTGCAGCTTCCAGTATGGGGGCTCCTTATCGCTATCCTTATTGCTCTTACTTTCCTGGTGCCGGTGGGAATTATCAAGGCCGTCTCCGACACCGGTGTCGGCCTCAATGTGAGTGATGGCGAGGGCCGTCTAGTGAGAGCTCCTCTCCTCTACTGACGATCTCGTCTCTTTCGCGCCTTTTTCTGTCCAGGTCATCACCGAATTCGTCGCCGGGTACATGCTTCCCGGTCGCCCTATTGCTAGTGAGTCACAGTCACAGCCAAAGCCGAGGCGGCTCTGCGAATCTGCCTTTCAGAGTATGATCCTGACCCTCTTCTGCACCCTCTGTATGCCACTGCGCTAGACGTCTGCTTCAAATGCTACGGCTACATGGCCATGTCGCAAGCGCTGGACCTTATTGTAGACCTCAAACTTGGTGAGTGAGGAGAGGCTCGGTAACGAGGAGCACTCAGCTGACTCTACTCGACTCCTGCCATGCGATAGCTCTGTATATGAAGGTGAGCATGAGAAGCTCGGTCTACACTGCTGCTCCAAAGCTGACCGTGGACTCTTGCACTCCCACTCTTCAGATTCCTCCCAAGTCCATGTTCTTGGCCCAGCTACTCGGCACTATCATCGGCTGCGTTGTCAACTACACCGTCCTCTCCTTCGTGCTCTCGCCTGCCAGCGGCTACATTCCGTACCTGAGCGGCGAGGTTGTGGACCCCACTGGACAATGGGACGGCCGTAAAGTGCACATCTTCTGGAGTGCTTCCATCATTTGTGAGTAATCAACTAGAGAAGGTGGCCTCTGTCCTCATGAGCTGACCTTGAGACGCTATTCTTCCATCGTGTTCGAATCAGGGGGCGCCATCGGTCCCGCCGAGTTCTTCTCTGGCGAATACCGCGTCCTCTACTACGGGTTCATTCTCGGCTTCCTCCTCCCCCTCCCCTTCTACTTTGCCCACAAGATCTACGCCAAACCTCTCGCTCTCCGAGGCATCGACCTGAGTAAAGTCGCCTTTCCCATCTTTTTGCATGGGGCGAATGCGGCGCCTCAGGTGCCGACGAATATCATTCTCAGTGGTTTCACGGCGAGCTTCTTGAGTCAGAAGTGGGCGAGGGAGAAGAGACCGAAGTGGTTCGCGAGATAGTGAGTGTAGACTGTCCGCTGTCGACCGTTTCTGCGGTGGCAATGACTGACCGCTGGCCGCTCCTTTTAACACTGCCTCCGTCCACAGTAACTACGTCCTGGTCAGTGCATCAACCAGGATGACAATGTACGTTGAACCTGTCTGACACAGAACCCCTCAATTCTCCTCTTCTTCCGCCCCTCTCCCCGCAGTCTGCCGCCCTGGATGCAGGCTCCTCCATCAATGCCCTCGTCGTCTTTGTCCTATCGGTGACCCTGCTGAAGCTACTGCCCATGCCGCACTGGCTCCTCAATCCCGCAAAAGACTCGGAGTACTGCACCCCCTCCGCTGCCGTTGCGGGTGTGGCCAACTAGAGGCATAGGGAAAGTCTCTATCGGTCTCTCGGGGTATTGTGAGCATAGCTGTGTTTTGGGGAGGTACGGCGCTCGCTCTGCTGGACGCTCAGTTGAAATTCCATTACAGTCACCCCGCCACTGCCCGACGTGTCGCTAGCGACGCCTGCGGGGCTAGACAGCAGCGCAGGCCCATGTTCGTGTGCCAATCCCGTCAGGTAACCTTAATGAAGATGCGACATCAGGTGGGCAAGTAGAAACAAGGCGGGAGCGAGAGAGACTGACTTGGACAGTAGAGTACGCTGCCGGAATGGAATGTAACAGAAGGGAAGTGGGCGAACCCTGACGCGTTTGCCTCTTCCCCGCCCTCCATCGACTACTTGCGTCCGAGGTGGAGTACCATCGAGCCTTTCTTCCTTCCGTTGTACTCGAGGAAATCGCGACGACTCTAGCAGCTAAGATTGATGCCCTGCAGAGGGTCGTCCCTTCCCGCCTCCATGGGAGAGGAGGTTCTCCTCCTGTCGAGGAGGAAGCAGAATACAATAGGCAGTACGAAGTTCTGATCGACATTGCTGGCCAGAAGCTTGAGGTCGACGCGGAAGATCTGACGTTACTGTACGTCTTGGAGGATCTCGACTGCGGGCGGGCGGGCGAACAGAAGGAAGGATGTGCTATGACGGTCATGGAGACAATGATGCATCGTGTAACTTGATTCAGAAGAAGCGCTTCTAGCACCTGTCATATGTACATTTCCCTCCTCACTCTCCCGGATGCACGATCCTCGATCCTCGACGCTCGATCCGATCGAGTTCAAGTCTCTACATCTACATGATCACACAATCCTTGTCCTTCTTATCCTTTCTCCTCTGCCTCCCCTCCAGAGGCCGAGACGTATCGTACTCCTCGGCTCCACCGCTGTACGAACCCCCAGTAGCACCACCACCGGCACCACCGGCACCACCGGCACCAGTAGGACGGGAGATGCCGTACCCTGGTGGTCCATCAGAACCTCCTCCAGCGCCAGCGGCAGCGCCGGTGCCATTTCCAGAGCCGGAGCCGGAGCCGGAGCCAGAGCCAAAATCATCTGCTGCGCCTCTGCGAGCATCTTCGTACCCATAGCCATTAGAGCCGTACCCTCCTCCAGCGCCAGCACCAGCGCCAGCGCCATTGCCAGCGCTCGTCTCTTCGGCCGTGGGAGTTGGCCCGTTCGCACCCGCACCCGCATTCTTGTTCTTGCCTTCTCTCTTGCCAAGCGCACTAAATAGACCAGAAGTCCTCTTTCCAGCGCCAGTCGTACCACGACTACCACCATTATTGCCGCTGCCGCTACCGCTGGCATTGCCATTGTAATTGTAACCAGAGCGAGAACCAGAGCCTGGACCAGTGCCTCCGGCAGGATTGCGCGAGGCGCGTCGCTGGCGTTGAGCTTCTGCTCGTTCGTTTTCTTCTACGTGCAGTTGGAGGGCGAGGGCGTAGCTGTTGAGATTTGATGAGGGGAGGAAATGTTAGCGGGGTGAAGAAGGGTAGCGGTGAAAGTGACTTCTTCAGTTGAAGGGAGGGCAACTCACTCTGCATCCTCGGCAGGATCACCACTTTGTCCTCCTCCCATCCCAGCACCAACTCCAGTCCCAGCGTTGCCATCCCCACCAAAGCCCGCTGCGAGAGCACCACCACCACCACCACCGCGCCCTCGCCCAGCTCTAGCAGACTGATCGATGACTCTCCTCCTAAATCTCCCATCGTAGATCTCTCCACTGGCACTCCCGTCGACATCTGCAAGACTCTCCCATACTGCTAGTCCTTCATCCAGGAATGCCTCGTCGGTGAGCAGTGTGAGGAGCGTGGGTGGTGCTCGTCCTGCATCCGCTTCCGTCGCTGGAGCAGGTAGCTCCTCCGCTCGTGGACGATAGAGGACACTGAGGTGGTTGAAGCGGAAGAGGGCACATAGCGTACCTTCTGGCAGAGCAGATAGTGCGAACAACCCAGGGTAGGTAAGCTGCGAAGCATTGTTATCCAGAAAGTTGCCCACTTCAAGTGCTGCTGCAACATCGCGCCGCTGCAGTGCTGTCCCCCATCCCTTCGACTCGAGGAGAACAGCTCCTCCCCTCTCTCTAAGCACCTTTAGTGGGGCTCGCACACCACTCTCCCCCATTGCCTCTCGGAAGAATTGCTCGGCAATGGCATCCCCGCGAACAACTTGATCCAGGGCAGAATCGTACGATCCGAGAGAGATGAGCATGTCGTATGTGCTTTCACGGTCTGAACTTTGATCGGGAAGAAACCCATGGTAGAGCTTGATACCGAGGAGGTCGAAGAGGGCTAGCTGGCCTGGCCTGCCAGCGCTTCCGCCACCGGCCCCGACCTCGGAGGGGGAGGAAGAGGAGGAGTAGAAGGTCTCGTTCGAGATGAAGCCCGGGTTGAGATTCAGACCGTACTGCGTCTGGGGGAGAAGACTGAGGGCTTGCTCTAGAGAGGCGTCCCCTGGGCGGGTGAGGAGGTACTCGGCAATAAGCGATGAGAGGTAGTCGTAGTTCACCAAGGGACGGTCTGGTGGTTGCAGCTCGAGATCGCCGCGGAGAAGAAGGATGTTGGCAATGGCAATGAGGGAGCAAGGGCCGTTCTCGTCCTGCAAGGAATGGCCGGCAGAGAGGGAAGGGGATGGTGGTCAAATGATCGCTTCACTCACACTGTGTCGATTCTACTCACCTGCATGACAATCTTCCGATCCACTCCACGGAAGATGACGTCCTTTGTAGGCCACGCCTTGTCCTCCTGCCTTGGCACTGGAGCAGGGGCAGTGCTATTCCCACCCTGCACTCCTCCTCCTCCTCCCATGGGAACGGCAGACGCCTGATGTTCCTCGACCATGGGGAAAGCTGTAGGCGGCTGAGTGGGAGGAGGGTTATACGGCGCTGTGGCTGGCGCAGCATAGGTGGACTGTGGGTTGGCGAAAGGATTGGTGGATGGCATGTTCGCAGTGAAGTCCTGCTGCTGCATGCTTGGATTCTGGGATTGACCTGTCGGTTGCGCTGTCCCTGCCATACCGCTCAGAAAGGGGTTATAAGGATTATGAGGCGCTTCAGGATTAGCATCACCGTGAGTGGTGAATGTAGAGGGATTGCGCATCCCCTGCGGCTGTGGTGGTGGCTGTGCGTAAAGTGGCTGTGACTGAGCATAGGCCTGCTGATATTGCTGCTCATATTGTTGCTGCTGCTGATATTGCTGCTGTGACTGTCCCTGCCCTTCCTCAGCCTTGGCAACCAAAGGCGGTGATCCGGCTGGCGGTTGATAATTCAACGACTGTCGCTGCTGCTGCTGCTGCTGCTGCTCAGTCGTCATTTGATCCCGAGCACTGCCATTGCCGGTGCCGGTGTCGGTGCCGAAGCTGAGCGACTCGAATTGCGCTAGATCCTCTGCGCTTAGAGGGGATGTAGTGCTCCCTGCTTGAGCTTGAGGTTGGTGAGAGGTCATACTTGCGTGTGAGTGGGGGAGGGGATTGTGAGGGTATAATGTGATCTATATAAGTATGAATGGGGATCTCTTCGGGTACAAGGCAAGGAAGGATGATTCAGGATGAGCCTGAGTGCGATGCGGACGGATGGATGGATGCAGGCACACACCCGTCGGCCAGGTGGAGCAACCAAGCAGCCCGCCCAGCCAAGCCAGCCCCGCTCAGAGTCCGACGCCGACGCAGCCTCCGCCTCAGCCTGAGCCTCAAGTCAGCTCAGCCAACCTCCTTCGCGCCTTGCTTGGCGCATCCACCTCGGCCGAGACTTTTTTCTCCGAAGCGCAGCCAGGCAGGGAGGGGGCCCTATCGACTTGGGCTTCTTCCCACGCTTGACAGGCATGGAGAAGCACGGAGGCGGAAGAGGACCGCTTGATGGATGATTGTGCATGCCCAGAATCTACACTGATGCTTTGTCTTGTCCCAACTCTCCGTAATTTCCACCTTCAGCTTGGCTGCCGCACACTGTCTACCCGACGTCCCTCACCTTCATCCACCCAAGCTCCTCTGCGACGCCATGTACACTCCTTCTGCCCCTAGCGATCGACCGCACCTCCAATTCCGTACCTCATGTGCAGACGCTCCCCCTCCTCCAGCCGCTCTTTGAATCTAGTGCTTCACAGCCTTTGCGCTGCCATTCACCGGCTGGCCATTGCGGACGCCCTTTTTGACCCCAGCCTTGCCGTCCTTCTTGTAGGTGCGAGCGTAGAAGCTCAAGAAGAGGAAGAGGCTGGGTCGTGCGGGAGAGCAGAAGAGAGGTAAGGAGTAAGGTCAGTCTTCTGTCTCCCCCGTGAGGGCTACTGGCGACTCGTCGTACTCACTAGCTAGTCAGGCATGCGCAACCTGCAAGAGCGGCAACCTCTCCACCAGCACAGTCAATGGGCTTCGAGGTAAAAGGCAGAGTGATGTTCCACCTATAGGACCAATGAAGGCCGGTAGCAAAGTACACGACGCAGAGGTCGATGACGAACTGCGAGCACCGGGGGAGCGAGGAGGATGGAGAGACGAGTCAGCGAGTCCTTGTACAAAGGGGTTTCTCAATCGAACCTGCACGTCTTCATTACTCACCTGGGTGATCTGGCAGACGGTCACGAGCTGCTTCCATGGCACACGGATCTTCAAGCTCGACAGGGCATAGTAGAAGTCTGTGAGGTGCGAAAGGCAATCTAATCGTCAGTGTCCGCTGTAACTCTTCCTGCCGCACTCCTTGCAAGTGCCTACTTACACATGAGAACATGCACGGCTAGATTGAGCACAATGACCACCCACGACACCGACGTCTTTCCCGTCAGCTGGTAGTAGCACAACAGCGCAGTAGCAGAATGATGGTATACGTGCAAAAACTGCAGTGGCTTCTTCTTGAGCACGAGGAAGATTGTGTCGACCAGCTCCCAGTACTTGAAGTAGTAGTTGATAATGTAAAAAGTCTCCAGACGCGTGGTCCAGGCGGCAGGATGGCAGATTCCGTAGAGCATACCGCCTCGGTTGAGAATGGGCAAGACTTCTTCTAGCATGACGGCCAGAAGCGCACCGCTACCGAAGGTCAGTGCGAGATTGTGGATCAGAAAAGGATACTTGAGGCTTGCTCCAAAGGGCGCCCTGTCCTTCATGAGGTATCTGCCACCAAAGATGACCACGAGGTAGGTTGCAATGGCTGTTGCTACTGGCGAGATTGTCGAGAGAGGGGTATTAGGTGGGTCCCAGATGTAGACGGACTTGGGCATGTCCGAGGGGGAGAGACTAGCAAGAACATCGTAGACGGGCGAGTGCGAGGGCATCTTGAGGGGAGTGGGGAGTGGGGCGGGGTATTGAGTCCTAACAAAGAAGGTGACCAGGGACGTAGCGTACTAGTAAAGACGGTGAAGGTAGAAAAGGATGCTCTAAATCAAGTGCATACCCGGTTGTTCGGACGGACGGACGGACGGACGGACTTGAATCTCTTTGCCTGCACCGGGACAGGAACAGAACCGGCCAATGGTGATGGACGGCTGCCCTTTGGTGCTTCGGTGCTTGCGAGGCGAGAAAAATAGAAACCGGACCGAAGAAGAAGAAGTGGCCGGTGCTGCAAAGGGCGACACGGAAAGGGCGGCCAGTGTGGCAGGGGCACTTGACCTAGAGCGGAGCGGCAATCTCCATTGTACCTCGTCTCCTCGTCCCCAAGCCAAGCCACCCGCCGGAGCCAGATCCGCCTCAACCGGGCTCCCGCCCCACTAAAAAAGAATCTCCATCGAGGGAAGAAAAGTAAGCGAGGAAGAAGAGGAGAAAAGCGAGTATTCCGGCCTGTCCAAGCTGTCGAGGGTCATTTGTGCCGGAGATGTCCCCAACCTTTACAGAAGGCGCTCCGTGGAAGGACAGGCCAGAAGAATCCAATCCGATCCGATCACCTGACGCAGGGCAGGGCAGGGGCATCACACTACGTGTAGCCGAGATCTACCTGCCTGCGTACCTACGCCTCAGTGGACACGCGACTCTTGCTAGATTCGATGGTCCAGGCCTGAGCTTGACGTCTCCTCCGGCCAAAGGCCAAGTTGTGCCGATGTCCTAGCCGGTGAGTGGGAGCGTGGGTCAGGCGAGGCTTGGTATGCTGAGCGGCAGCGCTGCCTGTCTGGTTGGCTTCTTGTGTGTGTGTGTGCGCTTCTTTCTTGGGCTGCTTGGCATGGCTGGCGGGGGTGTGGCTGGCTGCTCCTCTTCCCGTCCGCGTAAATTTCCCTTCGGCGATTTCCCGCGATGAGTGGATTTCTCTCTCTCTGCCTCTAATCTCTACCGCACCGAGGCGCACGGCCGCCGCCCGCCGCCCTTGTTGCTGTTGCTCATGGTCCTCGCATGGCAGCCGCCATGGCCCCGCACCTGGAGGGGGGAGCGGATACTTATCATCCCTGGCGTCAGCTGAGCAGCTCTCCTCCTCCTCCTCCTTCTTTATATTTCTCCCAACCATCCATTCCGACCCCTCTGCCCCATCTCTGTGCTAGGTAGAGTCTGCCGTCCCCCCGACTCCTCCACCGCGATGTCTGCTCGGACGCTCCTCCGCACCGGGCTCAACGTCCCTCGCTGCGCCGTATTCCCTCGTCATATCACCAGCAGTCTCCTCCCAACACCCCGTCTGATCACCACCCAAGCCCTACCCCAGCCAACACAACCAAGGAGCTTCTTCAGACGACCGGGACTTTTACTTGGACTGCTCGCTGTGCCCCTCTTCGCAACTCCACTCTACCTCGACTCCGATGATCCTTCCAATGAGCACCCACCTACGCTCACCACGCTCACAAATCGCGACCTCGTCCGGGCTTACGTCGTCTATACCATGTGCTCCTTTCCTACCATCGTCGACCTGGGACCCAAGATCATCGATTGGTGCTACGCTACTAGGATTCCAGGCGTAAAGTGGATCATGGAAAAGATCGTCCGGGTGACCTTCTTTGAACAGGTGAGCAGAAGAACGCATGAAAGTGGTAGCATAATTCTCAAAGACTGTATCCTGATGAGCTGGACAACCACCTTCCCCCACCCCAGTTTGCTGGCTCGGACACCATCGAAGGCTCTGCCCCCATCGTTGAGCGTCTCGCAGCCCGAGGCGTCGGCACACTCTTTGCATACAGTGTTGAGGCGGACCAGAATTCCGTTGTTGAGCTCTCGTCCGACGACGCAAAAGGCACTGGCTCCACCACCGCCTCTTCCACCTCGCTCAACCAAGACCTAGTCTCTGCCAATCTGCGCTCCGTCGAATTCGCGTCACACATGAACGTCGCCTCGGGAGCCGACACAGCAGTCGCAATGAAGGTCTCTGGCATGCTCAAGGACCCCGCCGTTCTCATTCGAGTCTCTTCCGCCGTCCTCCCTCGCAACATGTTCACCAGCAACAGCCACACCGCATTGACCAAGGCTGGACTGCTCGAGCAAGTCCAATCCTCCCTCTCGTCCTCGGATCGTGACGCTCTCAACGAGCTGGTCGAAGTCTTCCGAGAGGCAGGACGACTTGCCCAACCTGGCAATGTCAAGGTTATCATTGATGCCGAGCAGAGCTGGTTGCAGCCCGCGATCGATGTCATCTTCCTTGCGGTAGCACGAGAGCTGCGAAACCCTCTCACCACTACTGCCTCTTGGTCGCAGAGCTTCAGCAACCTCACCCACGAAAAGGCTTCTCTGCCCACTTTTTACATGACTCTGCAGACGTCTCTCAAACGCTCCCAGCCTCTCCTGCAGGCTCTCCTCGATGATGCGCAGACTCATAGCTACCCCTTGGGTGTGAAGCTCGTACGAGGAGCATACGTAGACCAGGAGCACAAGGCCGCAGCCTCCATCGATGTCCCCACTGCCGCATGGGAGAGCAAGCAAGAGACGGACGTCTGCTACAACACCTGTGCCACGATTCTCGTCGATGGTGTCGCATCCAGTGTGGCAGAGTCGAACAAGTACCCGTCCCTCGGCGCCATGTTCGCCTCTCACAACCGCCACAGCGTTGCTCTCGTCGTAGAGCTGATGAAGACTAAAGGTCTCGTTCGAACTGCTGCAGGCCCCGGATCAGATAAGAGTGACGAGACCCTCGTGATGAACAAGGGCGTCTCATCTCGCATCAGCTTCGGACAGCTCTACGGCATGGCCGATGACATTACCGATGGTCTCGGACGCAACCTTCTCACTCCCGACGGCAGTAAAGCCGTGTACAAGTACCTTCCCTATGGTCCGCTTGATCGCGTTATTCCTTACCTCGTCAGGAGGGCAAAGGAGAACAAGAGCGTCATGGCTGCTGGCGCTAGTGGAGGTGGGGCGTACGAGGAGAAGAAGAGGATCAAAGGAGAGGTGAAGCGTCGAGTCAAGGGGTGGTGGAAGGGCGAGGAGGATGTGACTCGAGCGGCTCCCGTCAAGGCATGAGTCGAGAAAGGACGCTCTCCACTCACATTCGGCCTGCGAAGGGCAAGCACCCTCTGCTGTCTTGGCACATACGCAGGGGCACCAACAGCTCCCTTCGGCAACTCATACATTTTACGCATCACAACAATACCATTCTCAAGAAGCACCATTTGTACCAACAAGAACAAGAACAACGAGGACGTCGAGCTCCACTTAACACCGCTCGAAGCAACGCTCTACATTCATTTAGACTCATAGTCCCACTGTCTTGGCCAAGGAGAGACGCAACATACATACACATTCTCTAACGATGCGACGAGATAGACGATACCACTGGACGGCGGGCTCCATTTAACACTGCCCGCAGACTCTCTTTACACTTTCTTCCTTCCTACAACTCTCTTTCGTCTTGCTCCCCTTCGATCACGTCACCCAACTCTCCCGTCTTTCTCTTCATTTGTACCAATACACTTAGTCTCCACTTGTACTATTTTCTGCATGCCCCCTTTTTTTGGTTTCTCTTTGGGTGATGAGCCCCTTTTAACACTGCTCATATGACCTACAAGATGACCTATAGCGAGGAGTCTGATGTTCGAGGTTTCCTGTCTCAGGCCGGTCACACAACAGGCAACAGGCTACGGTGTCAGGAGTTAGCGTCAGCGTCTGCTCTCCACGAATCGACTACCGAAGCGTTTTGCGCCCCCCCCCCTCCCCCTCCTTGTGAGCTCTTGGCCTTGGTCTTGGCCTTGGCCTTCTTGGCGTGACGTGAATCGGAGTCGGAGTTGAAATTCCTGATTGGGTGCGAATTCGCTATTTTCGTACTGCACGATAGCGAGGAGGTGGGGAGGCGGGACGCCAAGAATACTCTATCCTATTGAGAGAACTCTCCAGGGGGAGGAAGAGAGACAGAGAGAGAGGAGAGGAGAGACGCCAAGATAACACGCCAAGCCAAGAGCCAAATCAGTAAGGTGAAAGCAAGCCAAGGCAAGCGAGTGTGGGGTAAAGGACTTCTTCTGGCGCGATGATCTGGTTTTGGAAGAGGGGAGAAATGGGGGGCAGGATCAAGCTTGCGGCAGGAAGTCACAGCCCCAGTGGTCATGCCAGACGAGTTCGGCTATCTCTCCTTTGGCATTTGCTCTGGCATCTTCTCAGTCACGGGCGTCACGGCAGCCAGCCCCAAACGAGCCTTGTCTTTTCCCCCCCTGCCCGATCCCGCAAGATCGGGAAGACGGTGCGCTAGCAAGGCCCAAACTCAAAATGGGATGTGCGGGGCTCCATCCCTGCTGGTCGTGTCTTGGCGAAAGCGGACAAACTCACAGCGACCTCAATGGTGTGGTTGACCTGATGCGTGCGGTGTGACAGAGTATAAAGATCATGAGGACCAGCTCCCGCATCCAGGTCAACCCTGCGTTTATCCCCCTACCCCGGACTTTCGCTTCTCGCCGTAAGCCCTCTCCATCTTTGATCATGTCAGATAACAACAATAATCCGGGTGCAGACCCCGGTGCCACTAGCGGGTCCACCGCAGGTGCACCTGCCCCTGGCAACAGTGCCAGCAACGCGGCTTCTCTCGGCCACGTGTCGAGTGACTGCAGGGGCTCTCCTGATGAGAAGGCTGCCTTGCGAATCGACAATCTTTCCACCACCTCTCGCGACAACGACCACAAGGACCACGGCGGAATTGATCCCGCTGCGGCTGAGATGGTCCAAGGTACAGCGGCAGGGAAGGTTGTCAACCCTCTCGCTCACCTCTCGAAACAGCAGCTTCTGGAGCAAGCCGACAGTTTCTGCAACGAAAAAGGCCTCGAAGAGCACCGAAACCTGATCCAACGCGGAGCCCTCGTGGCGCAGAATCCTGCTTCGTACCGCCTTTTGGAAGAGCTGAGCGAGGAGGAGAAGGACGCGATCACTTATGAGCTGACGCACAAGTGGAGTCACCCTTGGCCGCTGTACTTTACGATTGTCACTTGCTCGATTGGCGCTGCTGTCCAGGGTTGGTGAGTGTACCCTCAAAGGAGGAGGCTGAGTCATCTTCTCAGATCCAGCTGCTAACCACAATCCTCCGGACGTGCACGAACTAGGGACCAGACCGGCTCCAATGGCGCAAATCTGTCCTTCCCTGCCGAGTTTGGCATTGGTGGTGAAGAGGAGAGAGATGGCTGGATCGTCGGCGTTGTCAATGCAGCTCGTGAGTGGGAAACGGGTCGAGGATCGAGTTCGGCAAGCTCAAACCTCCATGCTGACCGTCGGCCTGTGACTTCCGCCCAGCCTACCTCGCTAGCGCCTTTGTTGGTTGCTGGCTCTCAGACCCTCTCAACAACCTATTCGGTCGTCGTGGCTGCATCTTCCTGACTGCCCTCTGTCTCATCGCCACTCCCATTGCGTCTGGTGTCTCACGAGATTGGCAGGGCTTGCTGGTCAGTCGACTGGTCATGGGCCTAGGAATGGGAGCAAAGGGAGCTACCGTCCCCATTTTTGCTGCCGAAAACTCTCCAGCAGCGATCCGCGGCGCTCTAGTCATGTCCTGGCAGCTCTGGACAGCCTTTGGCATCTTCCTCGGTTTCGCCGCAAATGTCATCGTTGCTGGTGCTGGAGCCATCACTTGGCGTCTGCAGCTGGCATCGGCCTTTATACCTGCTTTGCCCCTGGCAGCAATGATTTACTTTTGCCCAGAATCACCACGATGGCTCATCAAGAAGAATCGTTACCCTCAGGCTTTCCGATCCTTGTGTCGTCTGCGTCATAACAAGATTCAGGCGGCTCGAGACTTGTACTACATCCATGCTATGATCGTCGAGGAGGCCAAGATTATCAAGGGAGAAACGTTCATCAAGCGGGCCATTGAGCTGTTTACCATTCCGCGGGTGAGGAGGGCGACTGTCGCCTCGGGCGTCGTCATGCTTGGACAGCAGATGTGCGGCATCAACATCGTGAGTTGAAGGCGGGAGAGAGAGAGGAGGGCTAGGGTCTTCATCGGCTGTCTCAAAGATACTCATCCCGCTCAATGATGACCTCCTGCCGCGACAGATTGCCTTCTACTCCTCCACCATCTTCGTCGAGTCTGGCTTCACTGAACGCCAAGCCATCTACTCATCTCTGGGCTTCGGTGCTATCAACTTCGCCTTTGCTTTTCCGGCCGTCGGGACAATCGACACATTCGGTCGTCGTGCGTTGCTCCTGTCCACTTTTCCCAACATGTGCTGGTGCTTAATCGTTGCCGGCTGCGGTACCTTGCTACCAACTGGATCGACTGCCCAGCTGGGCATCGTCGCGACGTTTGTCTACCTCTTTGCAGCATTCTATTCAACGGGAGAAGGACCTGTACCTTTTGCCTACTCGGCCGAGTGCTTTCCCTTGGCACATCGAGAAATCGGTATGGCCTGGGCCGTCGCCACGTGTCTCTTCTGGGCAGCGGTCCTCTCCATTACTCTTCCTCCGATGCTGTTGGCTTTCACCTCACTGGGCGTTTTTATGTTCTACGCTGGACTGAATGCATTGGCGTTCTGTCTCATATACCTCTTCTTACCAGAGACGAAACAGGCCACCCTCGAGGAACTAGACGCAGTCTTCAGCATCAGCCACGCCAGGTTCATCAGGTACAATCTGACCCAAGTCACTCCTTCGTGGTTCAGGCGAAATGTCCTCTGGCAGAGAAAGTACCCTCGACCTCCCCCACTCGTTGAGATGGACGAACATGTGGGCGGCGCCGCTGCCGATTGGGCCAAGAAGGGTGCGGCTTGATTCGCTGCGAGCGGTGCCGCGTGTCCCGCTCTCCTGGTGTAATTCCTTCTGAGGCGGTCCGTTCTCTCTGTCTTTCATGTGCAATGTATGCTCTCGACCTTTGACATCACTCCCATGATCAGCGGTACTCGCTACGCCGGCGGTAAGACCCTCACCCACCCGCTAAAGCCTGACGGCCGCTCTGTCTTGCCACTCAGAAGGCGGTAGCGAGTGTCGGGACCCACGCCGTGCAGCGGACAAAGTCGACGCGATTCCGTCGCCCCCACTTTAGGACATGGACGTGCTGAGCGTGAAGGCTATTCGCGTCGCATACAGTCAGTCAGTCGGTAAGACGGGTTTACGGGGTTAAGGGACAAGGGTGACGCCCATGATATCTCCCCGCTTCGATCATCTCTCGAATTCCGGAGTAGAGGGACAGTGGGGACTCTATGGTCATCCCGTCCATTCCATTCCGGCGGTTTCCACGATGAAAGGCTCAGCGGAAAGGCGCCGACCTCTTCCCACGATCGACTCTTCGTCTACGTGGAACGTCGAGGGGAGGGGCGCGGGGCGCGTGCGCGTGTGGGGAAAGGAAAAGGGGTAACGGCGTATCCCCGAGTTCTTTATTCCTGGAGCTCTGTCTACCCCTCTGGAGCCTAACGTACCTCCAAAGGACATCTTTCATAGCCCCTCGCTTCACGTCGTCGATGGTGTGCTATCTTCGTCGTCCGCCGGGGCTCTAGGGCTGCATGATTGGGAGCAAAGCCACGATGCTTCTTTCAGCCCTGGCAGATTGCATTGGCCTTACGCATCGTACCCTTGCTGCTGGGCGAGGTGGTGTGTGTGGCCATGTGCCTGCGTCGGCTGCGTCTGCTGCGTGTGCTGCCCCCCTCCGCTGCGTCGAGTCATAGAGCGGAGTTGGCCGAGGAGCGCACCAGGCACGCGGGCAGATTGGGAGGCGCGCGCGCTCAAGGGGGGCCTCAATCTCTGCCCGCTTGCCCCGCCCAGCCCCTCTCATATACGCCAAGGCACACGCTGCTCCTTCTCGCACCCTTCCCTCCCTTCTTCACCATCTCCTCCTTCTACCAGCACTCTACCATCACCTTCTACTCATAGCAGCAACCACTCTCATAGCGTCTACTCCAGACACTGCACCCATTCCAGGCACATCGTAGCCCGGCATCATAACCACCTCTTCTACTACTACTCACATCTACCCCCAATTGCCAACATGGCCGCCCAATTCTACGCTTAAGCGTAACGACGAAGACTCCCATCTTCATCAACTACAAGGACACAGCACCCCTCGCTCCCCTCCTTTAGCCAACATTCAATCTCACTCGAGCTTGAATTTCGATATACTGAATTCCAACAACCAACCACCACCCTCATCCAATCGACCGACAAGGTCCTTTCCGCCAACATGGCCTCCTCTACTCAGTCCCCAGAGCTCTGCTCCTACCTACCACAACAACAACAACAACAAGAACAACAACAACAACAGTCGACCCGACTACAGCAACGACAGCAACAACCAAGCCAATTTCAAAGGCCTAGCTTGTTCGCCTGCCCACAGCTCGCAACCACCTGTAACCACCTCCCGTGAAAGCACTGCTCCTCGTCAGCCTGCTTCCAGCGCTGCAAACTATTCTGACCAAGCCACCGACATCAACGAGTCCCTCGCCGACTTCATCAAGAGGTTCACCGAGCAAAGAACTCATCACCAACAGCAGCAACCTCGACTGACTTCAGCTCGACTTGCCCCTTTGTCGTCGTCGTCGTCGTCGTCTTCCTCGTCGTCTGCTTTCCCTCAGCGATCTTACGCTTCTAGGCCGAGCTACCCAGTCGACCCTCGACCTCAGTCTCAGCAGTATCAGAGCTTTTCCATCTATCCTCAGGCCTCTACTTCCTCCGGCACTCGCTCTTCTCGCTACCAGCAGCCAGCCCACTCGCACTCCATGTCGTGCCTACTCACCAACAAGGACAACAGTCGTTCCGGCTTCAGCCTCGAAGGAGAGGACAGCAAGACGCAAGAGTTCCTCAGCACCTTCACCCTCTCCAACATGTCGTCTGGTGATGCCGGCTTCCCTGGCTGGGAACACCACCGCGCCGAGAACGAGGACCTCTACACCTCGCCTCTGTTCACCGACACTTCGCCATGCCTGACCGACAACAGCTCCTTTGAGCCCAACTCGTGCGACACGAGTCCACTGCTGGCCAACGATCTGGATGCTTCTGCGAGTGAAGTGGCTCACATGCCCCTCTTCGGTGACATGACCCTGTTCAGTCCTTACCAAGCTACAGAAGTGTCGTTTGAGAGGGCGGGCGCGACTGCTTCGACGGCGCTGTCTCCCAACTTCTCGCTCTTCCCCGATGTGCACGCTCCTCCCTCGCCTCCTCGAGGTCAGATGGCCTTCAACCCAGCTGCGACCGAACCGGCAGAAGATTCGGCTACCATGCTACTGCGAGCTCTGCAGGGCATTGCCAACACGCACGCTCAAGCCCAGCAGGCTCAGCCTCCCGTCCACTCTGCCTCTCCCAAGCTACTCACCGGCGACGGTGGATTGGACAGCAGCAGCAGCACCGTCGATGCTACCCGACTCGCCAAGCCTCCTCTTCAGCACTCTGCCACTGCCCCTGTGTTCAGCCGACACAGTTGCTCCTTTGACGGCGGCAGCAGTACGGAAGGATGTCAGGACGACTCCAGTGTGACGACAGCTGCTCCTGCGTGCACGAAGCGAGGCGTCAAGCGTCGACTACGAGTCGACGACCTCCTGCCCCTCGACGCTCCCATCCAAACCCGCAACTACCTCGGGCCCTCGTCGACGTCGCGCAAGGACTGGGTTCCACCCTCGGACGTCGATGCTGGACCGAGTGCCGAGGAGCTGGCTGCGATCCAAGCCGAGAGCGACCCGCTCAAGGCCAAGCGTCTGAGCAACACCCTTGCCGCTAGACGATCTCGTCACCGCAAGGCTGCCGAGCGTGCCGAGTTCCTCGCGAGGATCAAGGAGCTAGAGGACGAGGTGAGCAGTTGGAAGCGCAGGTGCGAGAGGGCTGAGAGGGAGAGAGATGAGCTGCTGGGTGCTGCGCGCCCTGAGCAGGAAGAAGAAGATGAGAGCGAGGAAGAGCAGTGAGGGGCGAAAATGCCCGCTGCTGCTACTGCTGCTCTCTGTTGTCGTCGTCGCCCCAGTGTGCGACGCTCAACACACCCCAAAAGGAGGAGAAGGATCTAAAGAGGTATGTGAAAACGTCATCTCTGCAAGTCTCTTTCTCCCCGCCATCACCGTCGACCATGGACGGGATGTAGTTTCTTATCCGTATCCGTATCCGTACCCCTATCAGTCTCGCTTTCCCTTTTCCCTTCCGTATCCTCTTTTCTGGCTCTTCCAGGCTGTTTACGCTACTCCGAATCGTCTCTCTGCGCTCCCTTTGCTTATCACACTCGCTACCGCTACCGCTCGCTCGTGATGCGCCCTTTCCTTCTTTCTTTCACTATACTACACTTTCCTCGAAGTGAACTTTTTGAATAAACTCTTTTGACTTGAACTGTTGAACTGTACTGTATAGACTACACACATATAGACTGAGAGCGGTCTTGTGAAGATTGGGCATGAGCATGTTCAGTCGGATCTCGGGTCTCGGTCTTGGTCTCGATCTACCGGAAGATGCGCTCGAAGCGCTCTCGTCCATCGAGCCCGAGCGAGGTGCGGGGCGAGTCCGTATCGACATCCTCGTCTGCTCCTGCTCCTCTGCCCACAGCTCCTCCTCCACTGACCGCTCCTGCGTCGCCCCCAGTCCCACCCTCTCCAGCTCCAGCACCAGCACCAAGCACACCAAACATTTCCCAACTCAAGACGCCCAATTTTTCCAAATTGGCAACGAGGTCGTGCATGGCCAAGAGGTAGGAATGTAAAAGAATCGTGTCCGTAGTGGTACTGCTGATACTCCCACTCCCACTCCGTCCACTGTCGTCGGTCTGCCGAGGATTGTTCTCTTTCTTCTTCTTCTCCGTCGACGTCGATGTCGATAGAGGACCTCTCCTAGCGATGCGCAGGGGTAAGTTGCGCACTTTTCCTAGGAGAGCCTGACGGGAGCGCTCGGCTGGGGGAAGATAAGGAGGGAGAGGAGTCTTGAGGGTTGAGGAGGTTGCGAGGAGATGGAAGAAGAGCTGGAGGTGCGCGTGTAAGGGTGTGTGTACGGTGCAAGGCGTTTGTCAGTTGGAGAAAAGCGAGGAGAATTTGGAAGTCACACGTCACCCTTACCACTCACCAGTACATTTCCTACCATCTCCCTCCTCTCCACATTACAAGGCACGATCCAACCTTGTCTCACCCTCCTCCATTCCTCCCGACTGATTATACATCGCATACTATGCAGCTTATCCAACACGTCCGTACAAGCCGTCAGGTACTCGCGGTATTGCCGTATCGGAAAAGGACCCTTTAGACGGGGCTCGTGTCGAGTTTGGGCCAGGAGAGACTCGAGACGGACGAGCTGAAACTGGATGTGGAGCTCCAGGGACTGAAAGAGGGGAGTGGGGAAAGAAGAGTCGTGGGCTGTCGAGAAGAAGATGGTAGGGGAGTACTCCTCCAGGAGGGGCTGGGATTCCAACTGGGAGGGAGCTGTGGGGCGACGCGATACTGAGCGACCTCTTTCTTGCAGGTGAGGGTCCTCGGAGGAGTACGCGATGACCAGGCATTGGTACAACCAGGAGAGCTTGAAAAGAAGACTGCGCGTTCGCAGAGGGGAAGGAGCCATCGAGTCAGTGGTCCTCTCGCCCAGTGGTACACGAGGCCTGCCACTCACTCGGACAGGCCATTGGCAAGCTCCCGCCTGGCTTCATTCGGCCACAGTAAGTGGTTCAAAATCGTAGCCCACACTACACCAATGATGACCGCGACGGTCCTCTCGAAGGCGACTGACTCTACCTCGACGTTGGTCTTGCGGAGATTGTACGAGTAGACTAGTGGAGCAAGGCAGGGGAAGAGATCGCGAGATCAGTCAAGGGGGCGCGCAGCCGCCACTGCACGTTCATTCGCTCTACTCACGACAAGTCAGATTGAAGGTCAAGAGGACGAAGCGACCGCTCGATGCCAGGTGAGGCTTGCCGACAATGTACTGGAAGCAAGGGATAGAGAAGATGGCTCCAAAAAATGGTAGTACGACATTGTTGTCCTCGAACAGCCAGTAGCCGGCTGCCGCCACCACGGCTCCGAATATGGTGCCTGCACAACAGGACGCCGATGGCCGAAGAGCTTGTCAAAAGCCGCCAACTGACCTCCTGGCCCCTCTCACTACTCACCAATGATTCTGTGCAGGCTCATCTGGTTGCTCTGCCCCACCGTCGGACTCAGCACGACCATGAAGGACACGAGGGCCCACTGTCCCTTGTACTCCACAAAAGTCGGCCTCGTCTCTGCCATGAAGGCCGGAGCGGCCAAGATTGCACATCCAAATCCCGTCTTGATGGCAAATTTCACGTCTCGCTGTTTGAAGAATTCCCCGAAGGACCAGAGCTTGTAGGAGAGGCGTTGCGCTCGATCTCTTGCTACGGGCGTGTGAGCCGTGGAGGGTGTGTGTCTCTGGTTCGCTGGAAAAGTGACTGGTGCAGGGACAGGTTTATGGGTTTCCCGGAACGGCAGTCGCATTGCACGTCTAAGTCGATCGAATGCGAATAGACCTGTCAGCCACTGAGTCCAGGTCTGCGCTCGAATCTCTTTGGCCCTTTCAGAGAGCAGCCGCATGATCTTGACCAGTCCCGTCAATTCCTGAGCCAGCTCTTCGAGATTGAAGACGAAGAAGAAGACGACCACGATGGACTCGTCATTCTCCGTGGGCCCATTCCTGGCGGAGTCGATCATCGATGCTAGCGGAGAAGCATCGTCACTCGTTGGCTCGATGGTTGACATTGTCTTCAGAGCTGCCACCTGCTCGTGCCGAAAGCGACGCACGGCGGCAATGAGGTCCGCTTCTAGCTCCTCAAAGGCTTCGAGTGTGGCATCTTTCCTCGTAGCGCCCTCCAGTGCCTGCAAAGACTGCGAGCAAGTGAATACCAAGCTGCGCATATGAGGCCCAATGGCGTTGAGAAAGGGCTTGAAAGAGGGACTCGCGTCACTCGAGTCTTCCTCTCGCTGATTCTTCTCCAGTGTCTCGTGTTGAGTGGCACAACTGCTCCTCAGGCCCTGAAGATGCCCGCCAAGGCGATTCAGACTGTCGACGGCTTCTTGCATCAACTTCACACGACCCCTTATCCGTGGATCAAAGGGGGCTTCGTACCTCGCTTCACCCAGATTCTTTTGCATCGAAGTGTATGCTGAGTGATGCGCGGCGATGGCTGCCCGTACTCTGGAGGAGCGGATGTGGATGTTGGCATGGTCTTCCAGAAGGAAGGTCCGTGTCAGGATCCTCAGCAGGGTGGAATAAGCATCCAGTACCCGCGAGACGTCGTTGTGCAGATTGGTCGTTGCACTCTGCGGCCAGACGGTAAAGCAGACGAGATTCGCAACGAGTGTGCCGGCAAAGATGACTAGTGTCACCTGCCAGACCTTGTCCGTCTCAAATTCGCCCAAGTGCACTGCGCCCTCCTTGACCACGACGGTGAACGTCGAGACGTAGATCAGCGAGCAGGCCGTATTGAAGGTCGGCTTGCCCATCTTGACTTTGGCATATCCTACCAATGCCATGCCTCCCGCAAGAAAGACAAAGACAGAGATGAGATTGCTGAGGTGTGGATGACCGAGGTCATGAAGTTTGACTGCCGCGAGCATGCTGACAAAGGTAAGGCTCATGGAGAAGAGGAAAGCACCCATTGCAAAGATGTCTGCCTCGATCATGCTACCGAATGTACGTGCTGGGTGGAAGTATACGGCGACCGTGGCGATCATGTGGAGATTGCCAAAAGGAACGAGGTCGTCGTGGTCGTGGCTGGGGAGGAGGTGCGCCATAAAGGTCGATATTTGTGGCGAGTATGTGAAGAGGGAGGCTAGGAAGTATGCAACGACGCACTTGGTAACGCCTTTTGTGAGGGGCGAGGGATGCGAGAGCTTCGAGTAGGTAGATGACCATAAGCGACTCAACGTCGCTGAGCCTGCCGTCGCTGAGCCAGTCCGATTACCGCCAAGAAGGTGTATCCTGGGACCTGCAGGCTGACCCTCCGTTTCTTTCTCTTCGTCTTCTGAGTCGCTATCACTATCACTCTCGCTGTCCAGCAGGTCCTTTGTGTCGGTGTAGGCCAGTGGATTCTCCCCGCGAGGTATATGAGCAGGATTGCCATCTATCAGGCTTTCCGGCTCTTCCATCACCACTGGTGCAGACATATTGACGGTCTGACTGATGGAGGACCCCGCAGCATGGATGCCGCTCTCGCCAGCTGCGACTGACTGGCTTTCCCCTGGCGTGCCGTACACCGACCTGCGTGCCTTCCCTGCAGGCTGACCCTGCCAATAGTGAGCCAGTGGGGTCCACGATCTCATCGGTCCTTCCTCTGCCTTTTTTGCCGCATCAGACTCGGCGTTTGTGCTCTCTCTCCTGCTGTTCCGTGCTCTCCTCCTGCCACTGCCCGGCAGAAAGTCGCCCAGCCCCTCACTGTCCACCCACCCCGCACTGGCATCGCTCTCGGCGGCAGCACGGCGGTTGCGTCTGCGTGCCTCGCGGTCGGTCTTGGCTGAGCGGAGAGCAGAGGTAGCATTGACGCTGGTACGGAGATGAGACCAGAGGTGGCTGGACGGGTGTTCAGCCTGGCCATTGCGAGGTAGTGAGCGTGAGCGAGGCGCAGCAACGAGGGGCGAGGAGAGCCACTGGTTCAGCGTCTCCTCGGTCTGGGTGTGTGGGCGCGCAGAGCTGGGGCCCGCTTGGTCACGGGGTTCCCTGCCACCGTCGTCATCCTCGTTGTGAAAGGTCGAGTACGACGCTGCCATCAGGTACGATGCCCCGGTGGATTGATGGTCCAGGGATGGTATGTGTATGCGGTATGCTGCTGCAGGCGGAAAGGGGCGCCTTTGTGTTGCTCTGGGCGGAGCTGCACCTGATTCATCTCCACACTGCCGCGCCTGGCTCCCTGGTCATCGTCCCCGTTGCTCCTCCATACCAACACCAACACACCATCAGTCTCACAGCGAAAGGATTTTTCGACCCTCACTCTGCCTGCCTCTCCGCAGTCATGGCGCATGTATCTCTTCCTCTGGGTGGCGCATCCCCCAGCAGTCGGCGCAGCGAGGAGATTGGTCGTGGGCAGATCTTCGACTCTTCCGCCTTCAGCAACACCGTGACCAATGCCTCATCCTCTAATGGTGGCAGCAGCCTCCCCAGCTGGTCCACAACGCGCTCACAGTACCATCTACCCCAGTCTGAAGTCCTCAAGGGACTCGCCAACAGATTCGTACATTCCACTTCATACCTCTACCTCTATGCCTCAATGGCATTTGCTAGCTTGCTGACGGTGGTCATGAGTCTCATGACCGACTGTCCAGGGACGATGTTCTACGTCGTGGAAATGCTGGTGAATGTTGTATTGGTCGTGGAGGTGGGAGTGAGATTTGTTGCCTTTGGAAGAGTGAGTAGCAGTGGGGTCAGCAGAGCAATTGTTCCACTGCAGCCCTTGCTGACTCTCATATGACTCCGCCTCTATCACCCTTCCCTCGCAGCAATTCTGGCACTCCACCTTCAACATCCTCGACCTCTTTCTCGTCTTCCTCTGCACCCTCACCCTCCTCATCATCTTCTTTTCCCACGACTGCTCTCCCTACAATCGCGGATCTTCCAAGGAAGGTCGAGGCGGCAGGCAAGGCAAGGGTGAAGAGCTCCTCGACTCATTCCTCTTGATCTTTAGGAATGGCATGCAGCTCGTGCGGTTGCTGGCTGTGGTGCGGCGTAGCGGCAAGAATGCCATGTCGAGGCCATCCAGAATCGACCTCGACCCTGCTAGTGTAGGCAGGAGAGGCGGAGCTGGTGGTGGTGGGGGGCTCGGTCTAGGCGGGAGTGGGTCGAGACCGGGCAATGACTTTTCTCTGGACATCGATTTAGAGGATGATGCAGAGGCTACACGAAGTCGGATGAGGGATGGAGGTGATTGGATGGCCGGACGAGGTGGGAAGAAGAGAGGACCGGAGCATCAAGGTCTGATGCAGCAGGATGACGAGGATGATGATGAGCTGTAGCTACTCAGGTGGGGGAAAATAGACATGCCATTCATGACATCGTATGCCAAATGAGGCTCGCGCATACGTGAGATGACGATGAGTCTTATAAAAGCAAGCAGGCAGACATTACAATTCGTCATGCGAGTGGCCACTGGCAGGCTTCTCCTCCTTGTCCTTCTCCTCGACGACCACTACTCCCCCGCCTTCCTTTTCACCCCCCACCCTCCTGGCCAATCTCTGCACCTCTTCATCCAATTCTGTCCACTCTGGAATTTGCCTCCTGGCACGATCCAGCTTTGCCTCGTGCGTCTTTGGGTTGGAGCAGAGGTCAATCGTCTTTGCCTTGTGCAACCAATCTGTTGAGCACCACGTCTCGCACCAAAGCCATTCCTGATCCAGAGTATGAATGGGAATATGATCCATGAGCACCTGGGGTAGGTCCTGATCTAGGTTGCTCAGCGAGTGAGGGTCGGCAGAGAGGGCGTGGTACTGCTCTCGCAGCACGTCGCCAGCAGTGATGGAGCGGAAGCGCTTCAGATCCACAACGTAGAGAGCAGAGATGTGGTAGGGCCTGCCACGGAGGAAATCTTTCCAGTAGCCCGTCTTCCAGAAGCGGTACCCCTCCATGTCGTCCGAGTCATCCCCCATGGGAGGGAACCCGTACGGCGAGCCCTGCAGGTCGATCTCCGTCAGCTCTTTGAGATCAGTGCGGACGACTTGGTCCGAGTCTACGAAGATGACCTTGTCCAGGTCGAGAGGGAAGAGGACGTCGAGGAAGAGGATCTTGTATCCCCAAATCGTGCGCTGCTTCTCCCGCTGGGCCCGTAACCAATGAGGCCAAGCGTAGGTCACCATCTCATACTGAAAGCCGTACTCTTTCGCCAAGTGAGGGATGAACTCCTTGAATGAGGGCGAGAGGAAGTTCTCGATGAACCAGAACTTGGTGGTGGAATTAGTATGCCGGAGCACGGACAGGATCATGATGTACGTCATGCGCTCGTACAGATGGCCAGAAGCGACCGTGAAAATGTTCAGCTCCGCTTGGTTGCTCTTCTTGAGCTCGGGAGTAGCAGCTGTACTGGCGGCCTTCTTCAGATTATCAAAAAACGACTTGGCTGCCGTGAGGGGCTTGACTCCCTTCTTGAGGTCTTTAGCCCCGGCGATTGGCTCGATCAGGTTCTCCTTCTCTTTTCCCGGCCGCTTCTTCACAGTAGGGTAGATTGTCAGACCTTGTAGGGTATCTAGTGTGATCGAGTCGCCAGTGACTTCCACCCCGGGACTATCCCAGCCCAAGTTCCCCACACTCTTCATCTCGTACAGCTCGTCGCCCTTGCCCGGCCTGATGCTCAGACTGTATAGACCGGGTCTTGCTCGGAATTGGAAGTAGGCAAGGTTCGCGGTGACGATAGTGTCGAGCGTTTGAGATCCGTCAGGAGTTTGGAGTAGAAGCTGGAGACCGGCGGGAATGTTGTTTGTGAGCACTTCACGAGCGTGCCCCTCGATGAGGATTTGCTTCAAGTCGTACACTGCCAAGACTCCTGCTTCTCGACCGTCCTCGGGTACATCTCGAAGCAGTATGTTGTCGAGATCGTACACTGCCTCTGATGCCATTGTCAGCCACGCTGGCGGAGCCTCGAGTCCCATAGTCAGAACTGCATCTTGCGGCAAGTCATTGAAAGAGAGGGTAGGAGCAATTTCTTGACCAGCGTCGTCAAACGCGAGAGCCTTCGGTGCGCTGAAGCGGTAGAATCTCTTCAGAGGCATCTCGCTCGAGGTGTGCTGCGGATTCATGATCACTTCGAGGTGAACGTCGGGTAGGCTGCTCAGAAGACGGAAGATCGATGCCCACCTCTGCGTTCTTTCAGCGAGAGGGTTGACGATTGCCTGGAAGCGAAGGCGCGCAGTAGACCTATTTCCGACTTCGAATAAGCAGTGCTTCGCTGGAATGCCCTCGAAGCTGTTGACTCTCACGATGACGGGTGGAACGAACATATTCCGCTTGGACTCGTCAAGATAGTAGTAGAGGCCGAGCACTGATGCGATATCTGCGATTGCAGTGGCAGCTTCGTCTCGTGACAGGAGGCTCAATTTCTCGACAGCGCTCGCCGGCAGACTATCGAGCACTGGCTCGATTCTCTTGAACTTCTCGCTGTGCAGCAAGGCCTCTATGTCCGTCTTCTTGATAGTCCCCAAGTCGACACCAGAGAGGAGTCGACCGTTGACGACCAGAGCTGCTTCGCCGGGCGCGACACCGAAAGCGCGAGCTATCGCGGGCCCTGTCTCTTTCCAAAAGTCGTCAGCCTCCTTGGAGCCTTCTAGATTCCAAGCACGAGCTTTAAAGGCATTGAAGGAAGACGCCGCGCCAGTTCTGTCATCTTGTTGCTGCCCTGACTGCGGAGTAGCGGAACCGTCTAAGTCGTTGTAGACTCGACCAGCCCGATCGAGGTTGGAGTGTGTGGATGCCAGCTCTTTGACTACCTCAGCAAATTCGTCAGCACTAGTCTTGTCGAGCACTTGCGCTTTGATCGCCTGACCGATAAAGGACGAAAGACGAAGGCCGGGTCCAGAGGCATCCTGTCCATCATTGGAAGGCAGGTGGACAAAGCCGAGCCTGAAGGACTTGTCGGTCCTTAACATCGAAAGAGCGCCCTGCAGGACTTGCTGAGTAGGCGCAGTGTCAAGGTCTGCTACGATCCACACAGTTGCGTTGATCTTCGCATCTCCCTGCGGAGTCAGAAAGGTCTGTAGAGGCAAGCGAGTGGAGTCTTCAAGTGACCTCCTGACCTTCCCCAAATCGACTGCCTTCGCTTTTGGACCGATTATCTCACCCTGCTCGTCGACAGGCGGAAAGACGAGATTGCTCCGCCCTCTGAACACCCCAGGCTGATCGTAGAAGTGATTGCCCAAGTCCACGCTCTCTGGCATCTCGCCCATGTAGATCGCACGCTGCAGCGATTGAGTAGTGATGGACACCAGCTGCATGATGAGCTGGAAGACGTTCGGCCCGATAAAGGGGTAGTACTGGCCGTTGAAGAACATGTGGCCATCGCGGTCGTCTGCCATTGTGAGTCGAAGACGTTCAATGTAGTCCCTAGCGGGCTGTTCGCGAGCGTCGGGCGTGGTGCTGATCTCTGTGGGGCCTAGGCGGGATGCAGGGTTGATCTTGTTGATGACTTCCGTGAATGCTGCCCTTGCCTGAGTGATAGTCACAAAAACATCTGGCTCCTCTTCTTCGAGGACTTCATCTTCGTACGGATTCTGTGGCTTCTTGGGCGGCTTTGGAGGCCCAGCGAGTGCTTCGAAGTACCGACAGCCTCCCTTGATGCCGAAACGCTCAAAGAGATGCCAATACAGTCGAGCGATGCCCGTCGCTGTAGGGAGTCAAGCAGGGTCAGTACGGCCTAGACAGGTGAGTCGCACTTTGGTGTCAAATTGTCTGCGACTCACCATCACTTTCAGGACCCTCCTCCAGTCCTCCAGGAACGAAGCCCCAGTGTAGTGGAATACGAGCCGTTCCGATCAGAGGGCACAGATGATCCGTCAAGAAGCGATTGGCCCTCTTGCTTCTCAAGTCGAAGACCCAGATGATGTTGAAGACGTTCCTCCGGATCTGGGGAAATTGTCCCGGCATGACCTGCCTAAGCAGAGTCCTCAACGAAGGAGAGTAGGGACGAAACTCGCTGTCTTTTTCCACGTCGTTCCACCAGGTGATTGGACCATCGCGAACGTCATCGATCGTCTGAAGATCTGCGTCGCCTCGAGCCTTGGCTTGTTGCAGTAGCTCACGCCGCTCGATGCGATCACTGGAGTCGAACAAGCTTTTGCGCTCGGCTCCGGGTGCCTGGGCTTTGCCAGTCGTCTGATTGGACAGGATCGTCACAGCCTCTTCCGGAGTAAGGCGCAAGGGCCCAGACATCAGTGAATCCACCAGCTCCCTCTCTGAACGGAGTAGCTTGACGAGGCTCTGAGGAGGTACCTCGCTCTCGGTGATGGGTCGGCCGTTGACCCAAAAGTCGCTCGCACCAGGACGGAAGACCCTAGAGGTCAAGTAACTGAACTCTGCATCTAGATCTTGTGGTAGCGTAACGCCTCCTCTGGCTAGATCCTGCACATGTAGAGGAAAGTCGTGAGTGAGCTGCTCAAGAGCTCTGAGCGGGTCCGACGAGGCCAGGACGACTTGAGCCGCCTGCAGGCCTAGATAGTCGATCTCCTCGGGAGACAATGACGACGTGTTCGCTACTCTGCTGATATTGACCAACAGCTGCTTCTGTAGCCATTCGCGGTCTTCCAGCTGCTTTTGGCTGCTCGCATCCCGAGCGGAGCCTTCCAACGAAGGTGCGCCGCTGGCATGTTTGAGCTTCCTGTCATCGATCACTAAGTAGTCCACCTTTTTAAGATCGAGCGCCCCACCGTAGCCGGCTAGGTAGCCACTTGTGAGCGCTGGTGCTGCAGCTCTTTCAGCAGGATGAGGCGGCTTCCATCGAATGACGTATCTAAAGGGCGCTTGCTCAGTCACCGCGTTGCGCAGTATCCGGTGGAGCTGATCGAAGTTGCTGCTGATGGGATTGCCGTACAGCACAGCGGTGGGAATAGTCGCTGCAGCTTCCCTTGACTGCACCACGTGATCGAATGGGTAGGTCGCCACCTTCTGAATCTCAATTCGATCAGCAGAGCTCTTCAGTGACACTTTCAGCTCTTCGGCTGTGCAGACGACCTCGCCATACCAGTCTACCCAGCTGTCGCACTTGCTCCTAATTTCGTCCCCTTCTGCTCCCCCTCTGCTTGCCCATCTGTCTTCCGAGCCAGACGTCTCCGCTAGCTGAAAGAAGGCTGCGACCTTTGCAGACTCAGAGTGGAGTGCTAAGCTCATCTTCCAGTTCTGCCGAGCTCCCTCATCCTTCAGGAGGCCTAGAGAGTCAAGGGCGGTCTGTGCTGCCTCGTAGACATCCTTGGCAGAGCCGCCAGCGAGTGCAGCATGATATGCTTCATTCGTCGTGAGCTCGACGAGGAAAGGGTGAAATGCAGCTGCGTCTTCTGTATGGACTGCCTCGAGGATCTCGAGCAGCAGAGGCGGAGACTGCCATGGTGCTCGGAGGCGAATGTTCACAGGCGGAGAGGAGGAGCTGGAGTCTGGAGATGCTGCAAAGGCGGCAGTCCCCAGGAATGCCAGAGGCAGAGCGAGTGCGGCTAACGAGCGCCGCAGAAGACGCAGCATGACTCAGAAAGCCTGCCCGATTGCCCAGGAAGTGAGGTGTATGGTGAGAATGAGTATATGACACGTAGCCGTCAGGAGGACAAGGAGGCGACTCGAGTCCAACGCAGCTCAACTTCTTCCAGCGGCGCACGGGGCGCAAACCACGCTTCCGCATCGCCGACGAGACGAGGAAGAAGATCGTACAAGAGCCGGCATACGAGGACATCTCACACACATGGGCTTTGCTGCGACGGGTATAATAGATAGGTGGAGCGAGATTGGACTCTCAAGGTGACAAGGGTTGGTCATGAGCGGGCAAGTGACGACTACTTTGACCCTCCCTCTACCTGAGCCGGCAAGGCCTTCGGAGATTTCAGCTTTCCTCTTCCTCCTCGCCTTCACTCTCCTCTTCTTCTCTCGGTCGAAATGTGAAGCCCTCGGCGCCAGGGGCTGCTTTCAGCTTCTTCTCTTCTCCATCCTTGCCAGCCTCGCCCTGGTCTTCCGCCCGCTTCCGCTTCGCGTCGGCTCCTGTACTTTTGCCGTTGGCCTCCGCCGATTGCAGCTTGGCCTTCTCTCGAGCCAACTTCTTCTTGTCCCGTTTTGCTCGATTCTTGTTCGTCTTGGCTTCGTCGGTCGCTGCTTGTTGAGCTTGAGAGATGAGGAAGGCCGAAGACGACTTTTCCTGCGGGGTCAGAGGGATGACGGGGACGACGAGGAGAGGATGCTTAGCAATTGAAAACTGTGTAGATCATTGCCGTACTCTATTCCACATTCCGCGTGTTCTACCTGCGCACTGAACATCACCACTCACCTTGGCAGCCTTCTCCTCCAGCAGCTTGATCCTCTCATACTCCCTCCTTCTTGCATGCTTGTATACATGGAACTCTCCACTACCTGCTCCTGCGCTAGACCCAGAAACATTCTTCATCATCTCCCTCGGCGCTCTGAGGGTCTTCTCCTTGGGCCCGGAAGGCAGTCTGATTTCCCGGTCGGGATTGGCCAGAAGCTTCTCAAGGGCTAGAGCTTGCTGCTCCGCCGGCGTTAGCTTGTGTTTGGACTTTTGCACAGCGGGAGCCGGCGGGGGGGATGACGATGATGACGGACCTGCTTGAGATGACATGATGAGGGGATGCTAAGGCCGAGAATGTACAAGTCGAGTCAAGGCGTTGAAGAGGCAGGAGTGGAAGGATGACCGTCACTGTCTGAACCCTGGGCCCACTGAGCGGAAGGAGCGGCGGATCGGGCCATCGGCTCCGCTCCGCTCCGAGTCATTTTTGACTCGAAGGTCGTCTGTGCAGTGAGAGACTCCTGTTCTTCTCATCTTCCTACTTGAGCCATCACACCTTCAAATACGCCTCGCCTCATACCGCTGCTCATCTGCTGCTCATCGTCTCACAATGGCGACGACGAACAGCGACGGAACAGTCACCGGGGCCACGGACGCTGCCGCACCCAGCGCCAGCGCCGCCTTCCCATCACACAACCTCACCGCCCACTTCTCCTTCCCCGAAGAAGAGAAGAAGGTACTTCAATACTGGCGTGACACCGACGCCTTCAAGACTTCACTGAAGCAGTCGAGAGACGAGAAGCGTAAGCCCTTCTCATTCTACGATGGACCCCCTTTTGCGACCGGATTGCCTCATTACGGACATCTCCTCGCCGGTACCATCAAGGATGTGGTCACCCGCCACGCACATGCCACAGGCCACTATGTTGACCGAAGGTTTGGCTGGGACTGCCACGGTCTGCCAGTGGAGCATGAGATTGACAAGAAGCTTGGCATCACCGGCAAGCAAGACGTCATGGATATGGGCATTGCAAAGTACAATGCTGAATGCCGGGCCATCGTCATGAGATATTCAGAAGAATGGAAGGCCACCGTAGAGAGGATGGGTAGGTGGATCGACTTCGATGGTGGATACAAGACCATGGACATCTCCTTCATGGAGACCGTCTGGTGGGTCTTTGGTCAGCTCTACAAGAAGGACCTAGTGTATCGGGGCATGAGGGTCATGCCTTACTCGACCGGCTGCACTACGCCCCTCAGCAACTTTGAGGCCGGTCAGGATTACAGAGATGTGCCCGATCCAGCCATTACAGTCAGCTTCCCGGTCACATCTCCTTCGGAAGAGACAGGAGCATCTCTTCTTGCATGGACGACTACACCCTGGACGCTTCCCTCTAATCTCGGACTCTGTGTTCACCCCGATTTCACATACATTAAAATCAAGGATGAAGCATCCGGTAACCTCTACTGGCTCCACGAGAAGCTCCTCACCACTCTGTACAAAGACTCCAAGAAGGCCAAGTGGACACAGCTAGACTCGAAGAAGGGATCTCAGCTCAAGGGCTGGAAGTACGAGCCTCTCTTCGACTACTTTGTCAAGGAATATGGGGACAAGGCTTTCCGGGTTCTCAACGACACCTACGTCACCTCAGACTCGGGAACAGGTATCGTTCACCAAGCGCCAGCTTTCGGTGACGACGATCACCGAGTCGCCATCGCAAACGGAATCGTTGGTCGAGATGAAGCCCCTCCTTGCCCCATCGACGAGTCTGGCAAGTTCACCGATGAGGTGCCTGAGTACAAGGGCCAGCACGTGAAGGAAGCTGACAAGCCTATTCAGAAGAAGCTCAAGGAGATGGGCCGTCTCATCGTGCAGAGCACTCTCACCCACTCGTACCCACACTGTTGGCGATCGGGAACACCTCTCATCTACAAGACCATCCCGTCCATCTTTGTGCGCGTGGAGCCCATCACTTCGAAGCTGACAGCTAATAACCAGCAAACGAGGTGGGTCCCTTCAGCCATTGGAGAAGGTCGATTTGGCAACTGGATCGCCAATGCTCGTGATTGGAACGTCAGCCGAAACAGGTACTGGGGCACTCCTTTGCCGCTCTGGGTCAGTGAAGACTGGGAGGAGATTGTGTGCGTATCATCGGTGGCCGAGCTCAAGGAGCTTTCCGGCGAGAAGGAAATCACGGATCTCCACCGAGAGTCCATCGACCACATCACCATCCCCTCCAAGAAGGGCAAGGGACAATTGAAGCGCGTGGAAGAGGTCTTCGACTGTTGGTTCGAATCAGGATCGATGCCCTATGCACAGGCTCACTATCCTTTCGAGAACAAAGAGCACTTTGAGGCCTCGTTCCCTGCCGACTTCGTCTCTGAAGGCCTCGATCAGACTCGAGGATGGTTCTACACTCTACTGATTCTTGCGACTCATCTCTTCGACACGGCTCCCTGGAAGAATTTGATCGTCTCTGGTATGATCCTGGCAGGTGACGGCAAGAAGATGTCCAAGAGTCTCAAAAACTACCCCGATCCTACGCTCGTGTTTGACAAATACGGAGCCGATGCAGTCAGGCTGTATCTTGTCAATTCTCCCGTCGTGCGGGCTGAGACACTGAGGTTCAAGGAGGAAGGTGTCAAGGAGACGCTGGCCCAAGTGTTCATCCCATGGTTGAACTCTTTCCGCTTCTTCCTAGGCTCGGTGCAGATGCTCGAGAAGGATCAAGGGGTCAAGTTCGTCTACCAAGAGCATGCCAAGAAGAGTGAGAATGTCATGGACCGCTGGATCCTTGCGCGCTGCCAGGGCCTCATCGAGTTCGTCAGGCAGGAGATGGATGCCTACCGTCTGTACACCGTTATGCCTCGGCTGACGGGCTTGGTCGATGAGCTGACCAACTGGTACATTCGTTTCAACCGCAAGAGGCTGAAGGGAGAGGGAGGTGTCGAGGACACGCTCTCGGCCCTCAACTCCCTCTTCGAGGCCCTCTACACACTTTGCAGGACCATGTCTTCTTTCACGCCCTTTTTCACCGAGAATCTCTACCAGGGTCTGCAGACGTTCATCCCACCCAACTCGGAGGCGAAGCAAGACACTCGCTCGATCCACTTCCTGCCCTTCCCCGATGTCAAGCAGGAGTACCTGGATCCCGTCATCCAGCGCCAATTTGCTGCTCTGCAGACGATCATCGAATTGACCCGCAACGTGCGCGAGAAGAACACGCTGCCTATCCGAGTGCCGCTGAAGGAACTCGTCGTCTTCCACTCTGACCGCCAGTACCTAGACGATGTCAATGCTCTCTCTTCTTACATTACCGAGGAGCTAAACGTGCGAGATCTAAGCTTGAGCCAAGACGAGGAGGCCTGTGGAGTGAGGTACGCTCTCCTGGCCGACTGGCCCGTCTTGGGCAAGAAGCTGCGCAAGGACTTGGGTAAAGTCAAGAAGGGTCTGGAGAAGGTGTCGAGTGCAGAGGCAAAGCAGTACCTCGAGACGGGCAGGATTGTCATCGAGGGTATTGAATTGGGCGAGGGTGATTTGAGGGTCGTGAGGGATGTGGACATTGAGGCTGCGACGAAGCATCGAGCGAGCGACGAGGCCGTCACCTGGCAGTCCAACACGGACGGCAAGGCGATTATCCTGTTGGACACTCTGGTGCGACCCAATCTGCAGGCCGAAGGTCTCGCTCGAGAACTGGTCAACCGCATCAATCGCGCTAGGAAGCGTGCCGGCTTCATCGCCACGGACGCCGTCGATGCGCTGTACAGCTTCGAGACGTCTGCGGGTGAGAATGTCGAGGCGCTGAGGAGTGCTTGGACCGAGTATGGCGATTATCTTGAGAAGAGTCTCAGGAGGCGACCCAGAGAAGAGGTCGAGGTGGATCAGAGGAAGGCGGAGCTGGAGGAGGAGACGGAGATCAATGACGTTGTTCTCAAGTTGAGGCTGGTCAAGGTGTAAGTGGGAGGTGTGCTTGTAGCTAGCTATCAGTCGCTGAGTCTAGAGAATACATTGCGAGCTCCGTCTGCTTCTGTTCTGCCTGTGTCCTTTGATATCGATGAGGGAAGCCTTGATCCCCTGCTCTGCCCTGCCCTGCCATGCACGACCTGCATCGACTCAAGGCGAACCGAGCGTGCGTCCCGGCTACTGATGAAATGGCGACGTGTGCAGCCAGGCGCAACCACTGGCAAAGGGCCAAGGGGCCCCGGCGCAGGGGCAGCATAGGCCTGCCTCCTGTCCAGCCCTGACTGCCGTTGGTGCCTGGAAATGCAAGAGTAATTCATCAAGCACATGACCCTTGACCTCGTCGTGTAGCATGCCACCTTCCACGTCGCTTCCATCATGAAGGTCATACCAACGTATGTAGATCAGCCCATCTGATTACCCTTCCACCCTTGTCCACATCCTCTACGGGGACTGAGCGTCGACAAGGGAGACAGTATGGACGACGCTCTCGACCCAGGGGCCACTGACGGACCGTCTACGCTACCTCACTCGCAAGCGCAGCGCCTAACAGTCTCACTCTCACGAGCAGCCACCGACCGATCAAGCTCAGCGCCTCCAGACATCGACGACCTTAGTCCTACCTCTCTGTCAGAAACGTCGCAAGGCGAACCCTCCGGCCATCCCGCGCGCACCATCCTCTCCTACCCATCACCCGACTTCCAGAGCAAGACGAACCAGAAGCCCTTTAGCCATAGTGCTGCCAAGAGAGAGTCGGTCATGGCACTGGGCAGTATCGCTGGTTTTCAAAAGTTTTACGCTAGGCAGGGGTTGTGAGTCAGGGTGGGCGGGGGGAGAGCAGATAGACACAAGAGGAGAAGTGAGGCTGATAGCTTTACTCTCTTTGGGGTTTTATACCAATAGGGCAGCGCCTAGCCCGCCAATGGCTACCAAAGGCGGGAGATTGGCGTTAGGACCTGCTGCCGCCGCTGCAAGAGGTGGGTCCTTACCTCCTCCATGCACCATAGACTCGGGCCATCAACAAGGCTCCTCAAACATTGGCGAGCAGTCCAGAGTAGTGAACCAATCTCAGAGAGGCGCTGAATCAAATATTGTGGAAGAGGCTCCTCGCTCTACGTGGAAGGGCAAGCTGTTCCCTGATGTCGCTAGACCTGTAGAAGCAGATTTGGAGGGCCTCAGGAAAGTGATGACTGCGTGTCTAGAGGTGACGTGAGTACCGTTCTACGACTGCGATCGGGAAGTTGTCGTCACCTGTCCACTCACACTTTTTCGCCCTCCCCCAGTCGTCAGCAGTGGCTTCTGACAGACCCAGTCACCGCCTCCAAATTGGCAGCTGGTCTCGACATTGCGGAGCTGGTAGCGACTAGCATCAAGACCGTCCGCGCTGTCCGTAGCTACTTCCTCGCCCTGCCTCCGCAGAGTCTTGTTTCACCTTCACGTCAGAAGAGCAGGTCGGCTTTCTCCCGACTCAGGAGACAGCAATCTTTCTGCCAGGAAGGAGCACAGCCCAAGCCCAGGGACAACTTCAAGCGACAGTCCATGAGCCACATTCTCACCCGACGAGCGTCTACCGTCCTTCTCAGCAGTGGCTTCGCAGCCCCTGGCGCTGAGAACTCACCATCAGGCAGGCGCAGCAGCAGTCGCGCACCCAGCAGCTTCTTGCCTTTTCAGACAGTGAGGAGGATGAGCTATGCCCCTACCGAGACGGGCAGGGGTGAAGACGTCGCATCTCGCAATTTGGCCCGAGATATCAAAAGCATCTTTGCCGCCACCGAAGCCATGGCACATTCTGCGTCTGGCAGAGCGAGCACAATGGACTTCCGTTCTGACCGTTCCGCCTCACCTGCGAGTTCCGACGACGAGGAAGGCACCAGCAATGCCTCCGCAGCTGATCCTCTGGTCCTGATTAGGGCAGTCGGGCTTGAAGTGCTGGGGATGCTCAAACAGCTGGAGGACAGAAACCGTGTTTCAGATGCTGCTGCTGGTGCAACGGGCGATGAGAAGGGCCACAGTCCAGGAGAAGGGGCCAAAATTGCTCAGTACCGTACAGACGTCAGTCTAGCTGCTCTGACCAAGGAGCGAGAAGTGGTGCGCACCTACGTAGTCGAGGTCGAGGCGATTCTGGATCGGCTGCCCTATGAGTCTCGAAAGCGGGAGCGAGGACAGAGAGCGGCATCATACAGCGGTGCGACTGAAGTGTCTGAAATGAAGGGCTTGCACCTCGGGGTTGAGGGTCACCCGAATCTTTTCGGGTACGCGCCCAAAGGCGACGACGATCACGTTTCTGACGGCAGTGAGGGAAACGACAATCTACCGAAGTGGGCTCGCACAGCTTACGACGAGGACAATTTGGGTGAGTTCTGATCATAATGAGCAGCTGCCATCACCGTACTGCTGGTTGAACAACTGTTGTCTTCCTGCTCCTCTCAGGACGAGCGCGTGCACTCCTCTGTGATGTGCTGCCGGGCGTCTATCCCGAATTGCGACCGACAGTGGAGAGTGACCAGCTCGCAGAAGCAACACACGAAGGGCTCTTGATGGCTCTCTCGGATGGTCAACTGCTCTGTCACGCCTTCAATGCTGCCCTACGCCGCTCCAGCAAGCCGTGGGGCTTTATACCCTCTGGGTCGATACACGATGTTAGGGCAGACGAGGATCACTGCATCCCCAGTCGTTCCCGCAGTGTCAATGCGTCGCACACGAGCTCTACGGGCCGCCACACGCCCAGTGAGATCGGCGAAGAGATGGACAGCACGACGAGCTCGTTGGGCGACATACATCGTAAGCCTGGCTGGACCTTTCGCCGGGTGGAGAATCTCAACAAGTTCACCGTGGCCATTGCCCTGCGCTACGGCATCAAGAGTGGACGTGTCAAAGACGGTGCTTCACAGCAACACTCAAACCTGGATGGAAATGTTCTTTCAGATCATCCTCTCATGTTCGACGCTGTCAAGGTCGTGAGGCAAGAGGGGGACTGGCAGGAGATGCTCAGGAGGGTGGTGGAGCAGTGGGCACTCAAAGTGGCAGAAGAGGAGCGCAACAGGTGATGGTTGAAACCACGACGCGGTGGTTCACAGTAGTCTGTACGTCTGCAATGATCTGAAGTACGTGCATGTGGCGCGGCTTATCTACGATCATGTGTCTGCCTGTCTCAGTCTTCCTACGAGTATCTTGTGGGGTGCAGGCAAAGGCCGTGGTGGGTGTGGGTGTCAGGTTGGGCGGTGTGCAGATGCCGCGCGCCTCTTCTTGGCTGGCGTGGCTGGCGGCCGAGGATGGCTGCATCCCGCCTGGAGAGCAACAGTGACAAATTCAAAATGGATCGACTGCCACTGCCGTCTCACCTCGTGTTGCCGCTGCCGATCCTACCCTTCTCCCCTCCCCTCTGCCTCTGCGTACCACGACCATCTCGAGGCATAAGCCCTTTGATCTCCATCCTACCTCTGCCATCACACACACACACTTTCTTGTGCAGTGCCTTCTTCAGCACCTTCCGGTCACTCGATTATCTTCCCCTTCCGGACTTGGCCCTCCCCCACTCGTCTTCATCTTCTGGGAAGAATCTGCATAGAGACTTACCCATTCCTTCACGCCTCGACCTCTGCCTTTGTCCCGGCAATCCTCATCCCTCTCACGTACATCTTATCGAGACGCAATCGACTACGCTACCGAAGCATCCCTATCAGCACCTGTCGGGATTCAGTCTAGATAGACTTTCCCCTCGGCATACCCTTCCGTCTCCACGCCTCACTCGACAATCGCGAGTGAAGGTCCCCTTTCAAGATGACGACCGATACGGCTTCCGCATCTACCTCTGCTGCCGATGAGGCCGCCTCGTCGCTGTCCTCGATGTCACTCAGCGGCAACCAGGACAATCCCACACCCCCTTCCCCCGTCTCTCGTGCGGCGACTGGCGGACCACCCCGGCCGTCAGGCCCTACATCGGCTCAAGGCCCATCCTCTTCTACCGCATCTGGAGGACCGCCGATGAGATCAGTCGGAGGAGGTGGGCCGCCTTCTCGGCCTGGAGGAGGACCACCGGGAGGAAGTGGTGGACCGATGAATGCACAGGAAAGGGCTCGGCAAATGGCGGGAACGAAGCTACCTCCTAGTCTACAGGCAAAGCTTGCTGCTGTGAGTAGAGGAGTTGATGGCTCGCACAGAGAACCAGGGCCGGCGAAGCTGACCGTTCATTGCTCGCTGTAACCCTTTACCATAGAATGCGGCTCGATCCTCATCCTCTACTCCCTCGGCCCCCAAGGAACTGCCCAGCTATCTCAAGTCGAATCAAAGAATAGATCCCTCCTCGTTGCTAGCTCGAGGTGGACCCAGTGGTGCACCCAGCATCGGCGGTGGAGCATTTCCACCTTCCACTGGACCAGGCATGAATGGTCTGGCCGCTCGTAGGGCAGGAGGATTTCCAGGAGGCGCAATGCCCGGCTTTCCTGGTGCAAACGGTAGTGGTCCCCCCGGCGGAGGTCTTGCGGGAAGGAGACCCAAGCCTGGTATGAAGTTGTCTGACATGGGCATCCCACCGCTCCAGTCGGGACCGTCTTCATCGGCGGCAGCGGATGGCGAGGCGGCGATGCGGTCAGCTGGTGGGACTGTCAGAGCAGCTCCTCCGGGACGACTGGCAAATGCTCCAAAGGGAGGGTCGATGGCTTCTGCCTTTGCAGACTTTGCAGACGTCTTGTGAGTCAGGCTTGGTGGATGAGGGTATTCCCTGAGCTTTGGACAAGGACGCTGACCCCTCGTGTTCCACCCCCTACCCTGCAGAGACCCCTCTGGTGCCCTCAACTTTGCTGGCAAGGCCGTTGTGCACGCCAAGGGAGTTGACTTTGGCAACGGCACCTCGTTCAAGATCAACATGGACGACCTCGAGCTACAAGATGTGCTCGGCAAGGGCGCCTACGGTGAAGTGCGGAAAGTCAAGCACACCAAGACGGGCGTGGAGATGGCAATGAAGGAGATTCGGCTCGAGCTAGACGCGGCCAAGCTCAACGCCATCATCATGGAGCTGGACATTCTACATCGAGCCGTCGCTCCGGAGATTGTGGAATTCTACGGAGCCTTCTTTGTGGAATCGTGCGTCTTTTACTGCATCGAGTTTATGGATGCTGGGTCTCTGGAGAATCTCTACGATGGACCCTCGTCTGTGCCGGAAGATGTCTTGGCACGAATGGTGCATCAGACGGTCAAGGGTTTGAACTTCCTCAAGGAGCACCTGCAGATCATGCACCGAGACGTCAAGCCTACAAATATTCTCGTGAATCGCAAGGGCGAGGTGAAGCTGTGCGACTTTGGCGTCAGTGGTCAGCTGGAAAAGTCGTTAGCAAAGACGAACATTGGTTGCCAGAGCTACATGGCTCCAGAGCGAATCAAGGGCGAGTCCCTGTCGATGCCCTCGACGTACACGGTGGCCTCCGACGTCTGGTCTCTTGGTCTGACCATTGTGGAGTGCACAATGGGCGTCTACCCTTACCCTCCCGAGACGTACTCGAACGTCTTTGCTCAACTGCAAGCGATTGTGCATGGCGATCCTCCACGCCTGCCAGACGACTATTCGGACGTTGCGCAAGACTTTGTCGCTGGCTGTCTGGAAAAGGTTCCTGAGCGGAGAGTTACGTACAGTCAGATGCTGCAGCACCCTTGGTTGGTGAATGACGAGGAGAGGGGAGCAGAGGGAGTGGATATGAAGGCTTGGGTGGAACAGGCGCTGGTGAGGAAGGCGGAGCGGAGGAAGGAGAATAGGGAGAAGGAGGCAGCCGTGCAGGCTCAGAGATGAGGTCGAAACGGGTAGTCCTCTCTGGGAGAGAAGGAAGAAAGGAGGAGCGGACTGGCACGACCGTCGCCGATGCGCTCGGGTTGGCCATACTAGATTGCTCGTCTCTTCCTTTGCTCCCCTCTTTCCACTGCTTCTGCGCATCCTCTACGTCTTTGGGGGTTCTGGGTTGCAACCAGTCACAATTGCTCTATCGAAGTCCTCGATCTCGCACATTCTTTCCTCTGTCCATCTATCCCTCCCTTCATCTGGCCATCTGTACAGGTACTCATCCACTCACTCACTCACTCATTTGCTCAATCAGAAGCCATGTCAGGTTTCCTTTCCCCATTCGTAAGACTCACGTCGCATGTCTGTTCTTCGTCCAGGTCCCCACTAGCTGACCCCACTAGCTCCTTTGCTTGCGTGCCTCTGCCAATGCCCATCCCTGCCAGTGGCCGTGTCCCTCTCTCACGCGCCTCATCCCGGTCCAAGGCCGTGTCCCTCGCCTCCCCTCTGCGCCGCGCCAGGCCCTTCCGCCTGCCTGCCTGCCTGCCTGCCTGCCTGCCTGCCCGCCCTGAGCCGCGCCCCCTCGTCCTTACCCCGCTTTGGATGGATGGCAGGCAGGCAAGGCAGGCGCCCCCGTTCCTCTGCTCCTCTGCCCGGACCGCACCTCTGAGGAAATCTCCACCCACCCACATCCGCACGCCGGCAAGGGGAGCGGGTGCGGGTGCGGGTGCGGGGGGGGCGCAGCGTTACTCTAGTTGAGTTTACCAATCAATCACTCATTCCTACCTTTACTAGAACTGATTCCTCCATTGTTCTTGACCATTGCAAGCGGTATAGCAAGGAGACTTGACAGCTTATCCAGCCACTCGCCGAGAGACAAAGTGGATCTACTTGCACTAGCCACCCACCCATCAAGACACTCTTGCGCTCCACATTCAAGGCCACTCACCACCACCACTACTACCACCACCACCACCACTACCACCACCACCACCACCACCATGTCCTCCTCTTCCTCTTCCTCTTCAGCCGCCCAGCCCATCTCCAAGGAGCGCCAGCGCATGCGCAGCGAAGCCGAAGAGGCCCTCGCAGCCAACCCGGACCTGAACTGTCCCGGCTTCGAGTCCTCTCGCGTCTTTGCCCTCCTGGATAAATGGATCCGTTCTCCCCCCGCAGGAGTCACCCGCAAAACTCTCCTCCGCAACGTCAATACCGTTTTCCAATTTGTGGTCCTACCTACGGAACCCATCGATGAGTCTAATCCTCGAACTAGGCCGACGAAGAAGAGTAGTGGAGGTGCTCTGAGGCCTGCTTTGTGGTACGTGGACCTCAAGAGGACGGCTGGGATCGCAAAGGGACATCCGCCAAAGGGGATCTTGGGAGTTAGGAAGAGGGCAGATGTGGTCATTGAGTGTAGTGAGTTGAACGGAGCATACAGCTCAAGGGAAAGTCAAGCGAAGCGAGGGGAGAAGCTGATGATTTAAACGTCACCCATCTTATTCCCCCTTCGTTGATAGCCGATCGAGACTTACTGCACATGGCACAGGGACAACAGCACCCCCAGAAGCTGTACAACGTCGGCAGGGTGAGTAGCGACGCAGCGAATCCAAAAGAGATGCGGTGTCCTGACCTCCCTCCACTCCCCCACTTACCCCCTTACCCCTCCAGATCAAGCTCAAGGGCGACATCGACCGCGCCCTTCGCATCGCCACTCTTCTCAACCAAGAGCGTTCCCGTCTATTTGGTGTTCCCCCCGCACCTACGCCCAGTGCAAATGAATCCCTAAAGGCTCCTCCTGGTGGAGTAGATGGAAATTGGCAGAGGGAAGGTAATGCAGAGGCTCATTTGGATTATGGAAGTGGTGCGCCGGCTCCTGTGCCTGATAGGGCAAAGCTTTGAGTGCGGGAAGGAGGGGCGGTCAGATGGAGCGCTGACGGCGAGGGGAGGATGGTCTGCAGAGCATACGTGAGAGGTTTTGTGATAGGCTGCGCTCATAGTGTCCATGGCGGTGGTTTCGAGACAATGACGATGGCATTTGCTTCTGTACATTCGCCCATCTGCATCTGCAAGATGTCCGCTATTCTCCCCTCCCCTCCCCTCCCCTCCCCTCCCGCCTTTGTCGCTCAGACCCCATCGGGCTTGGCCACCTTTCTCTTTTCCCTCGTGCCCGTAGCAGGATGCACCATCTCTTGCCAATTGAGCGGACGTAGTGCCCCTTCCACTCCCACGACGCCTGCACCTGCTGCTGTGGCTGCTGTGCCTGTCTGTTGAGACTCTCCAGAGGCCGAAACAGGGTTTGATAGACGACTGGGCAACAGTGCGCTGTTGCTCGAGGAAGGCAGGACGTCGGCTGGTGTAGAGACTGTGGCGAAGAGTACACCGAGCTCATTGGATGCTGTGCTGAGATAGTAAGAGCGCGAGTCGCCAAGGGAGATCTGGTGGAGCGGGGTGCAGCGCAGATGAAGAGGGAGACGGTCAGTACAGCTTCTCTCTCTCCCCCCCTGGCACCTCCTCTACTCCACGCTACTACTCACCACTCTTGCCCGCACTAGATCTCCCACACGGAAGCACTCTCCCATCTTGACCTTGTCCGTCTCTGTAAGACGGACATCCTGAGAGCGAATCACCCCGCTAAAGTCCAAACCTGCAGGGTCTTCCCCAGCTGCATGGTTTGCGCGACCAGAGGCGAGCGTCTGCGAGAGGCGCGTCGTGGAGCCGGCTTGCGCTGCGGATGTGGGTGCTGGAGTACTTGATGAATTGGACGAAGTAGAGGGCAAGACGAGGAGAATGGAGCAAGTGGCCTGCCGACTGGTGATCCGTGTCACTCTGCCCAGCACGACCGAGTCTGGCTCTGGTAAGCGGAGGTGCGGCGCTAGTGGTGTATCGACCCTTGCCTGTAGCGCAGCAGCCCCATTGGTGACAGTCCCGCTTCCTTGCCTGGTGTAGCTCTTGCTGCTCTTCGCAGATGCTGGTTTGAGGTAGGAGGGCTGACCGAGCAGAGAGGAGAGGAGGTATTCGCCGCGCGAGTAGACGCCAGTGGAAGAGGTGGTGGCTGCTGTGCTCGAGGGTGGAGGTGGGAGTGGCTGCCCGGGGAGGACGTAGGAGGTTGATGCTGCGGAGGAAGAGGAGGATGTGGATGCCATGCTGTGGAAGAGGGCGAGCAGAGGAGATTGTATGCGAACGACGGACGATGAACGATGGACGACGGACGAGGATGATGAAGCGATGGCTGGGATCTTCCGTCGGTGCCAGTGCAAGATTTCTCTTTCCGCTCCTCGAGTGGAGAGTTGCTCAGAGGCCACAGATGAGAAAATGCACGCACGCATTCAGTTGGGCCTGGCTTGGCTTGGCTGCACTCAGCAAAAGTCGCGCCTGGCGCAGAGGAGAGTGTTGCTTGCAGCCTCTACAGTCGGACACAGACGCTCAAGGCAACCAGGCAAGCAGTGCAAAAGAGCTACGACCATCCACTCAGCCTCCTCACCATTACGACGACGACGACCTCTGCGCTCACCTCGTAGCTACCGCCGCATATACGCTCCTCCCTTTGCCGCACTGCACACCCTACTCACATGCCCTGGCCCTTCACCTCGTCCAACGAAGCGCCCACCTCCTCCTCCTCCGGCGGACTGCCCGGAGGCGGCAGAGGCGGTGCGGGCGCCTGGCTCAACCTCGAGGTTCCCGGTCAGATCAAGAATTCCTATGGCGAGCTGACCGGGGAGAACTCACAGTTCAAGGAGTGGGGGTTTGATCTGACTAGGAGACAGAGGTTGATTGGATTTGCTGGATGGTGAGTTGGAGATGCCCAAGGCGGAGAGGAGGAGAAGGAGCAAGGCAGCGGCGGGATGGCTCATACCATGATGATGGAATACCGTGAGCTCTGCTAACACATTGTCATCATCCAATGTGTCCGCTATGTCCCCCATTTCACCAGTCTCGTGGGAGGTCTGGCTCTGTCCCTCGCAGGCGCCTTTCTCCTCTTCCTCAACACCGCCCTCTTTGCCATCTTCTATTCCATCGGCGTCGTCCTTTCCCTCGTGGGCACTGGATTCCTGATTGGATTCATGAAACAATTCAGACAGATGTTCAACCCAGTGAGAGTGGTGGCCACCATTGTACTCCTGGTCAGCTTCGTTCTGGTTTGGGTCGCGGCATTTGCAGTGGATAGCGCAGTGAGTAGAGAGGGTGGGGAGGGGAAGGGAGAGCAGAGAAGTCCATTGCGTACTGACCTCAAGACCACACACCCTCCTTGTCGCCATCAGCCAATGGCAATCGTCTTTGTCGTCGTACTATATCTGGCATACATCTGGTACAGTGAGTTGGAACCTGCAAAGGGCCATCTCATTTCGCATAGCTCGATCCCTGACTGTTCGCTTCTCCCACTCAGGTCTGTCATACATCCCATACGCGAGAGAATTTGTCAAGAACATGTTCTCGAAATTCTTCTAGATGAGGGGACATCACTACGACAAGCAGATGACAAAGAAGCACTTCGGAACTGTCGGCATGGCAGTCTTTGGAGGAACCTAGAGGGAAGCCAAGACCCGGAGATGCTGCTCAATTTTTATGCTTGGCCCCTGCTCAGCGTCCGACATGGATTGATGCTGGCCGGGACTCTCTGCAATTTCCTTCCTACCCTATCACTCCTCTTCATGTAATTGTATCCCTTGACAACTGGCTCGCCTGCCGCCCAACCTGACTTTAGCGGCCCTTCGCACAGCTGTGTGTGCCTTTGGCGTAGTGTGATCTGGTTGCCTTGCACGATGGGTCAAGAGGTCGGCCGGCGGGGCCAGTCTTCTGTCAAGCAGAGAGTCAGCGATGTGGACCTCTGACTGCGGGGGCAGCGTATCCTTGACCCATCTGGCTCGAGGGTCATCTGGTGTCGCATGAACCAGACATTGAAGCAGGCTATACAGGATGATATTTGCCAGATTCCTTCACGAGCAGCATTGTAGCAGTAGAGCGTCAATCTCCTTTTGCAATTCCTCTGAGCAGAGGAGGGTGACACTGGGGTCAGAGAAAGCTGAAAGAACGCGATGTGCAGGGGAGCTCGCTAGATAACTCACCTGCTTCAGCCAGAGCTTCCACGTATTCGGCATTGACTACCACGAGCTCCTTGTCAAGGGCTATCAGAGCTTCTTCCTGAGCAAGGCGGGAATTCCAGCAGAAGGAGGAGGGGTCAGCAAACCCGACAGCTCGGCTGTATCTTCTCCTGCCTCTCTGGTGTACTCACATGCTCTGCTTCCTTTCTCTCTGCCTCCAACCTGCCAATCTCATCCTTCATCCACTTGACCCTCTCCATCAAATCTTCTGTCATCTCCTTTACATCTTCCCTGATCTGCGCAGGGGCAATGAGCCCATCAGCACCTTGAGCTGTGCCTCCTGCATGCAGATGTGTATGAGTGGGAATGTCCGGATTGATCTGGATGTGCTGCGTAGACGAAAGACGATAAAGTGCTGTACTTGCAATTTGCAGCACGACGGAGAGAGAAGAGGAGAGGGTGGATAGGGAGTCGGATCGTTCATCGAGACTTGTCAGGGGGCTGGCCTCGGCAGTGGCAGTAGTGACACTCGTACCGCTCCTGTCAGGAGTTGAACCTGTGGCCGCCGCCGTCGTAGCCATCATTGGCCAGTATCGGCAGAGTAGAGTAGCGTGCAATGCGAAGGTTTGAGGTGTTGCTCTGATACTTTCTTTCTGTCTTTGCTCCTCCACGCCTTGCGCCCTCGGCTTCCCCGCGCTGCTGCAAAGCGGAAGTACGGAAGCCCCGGCACGCACGAGTCACCCCCGCACTCAAGTACGCTTCCCAACCATCGATCATCATCCCCTTGGGCCTACGCAACGCAGCAACTGTGACCATCGCAGACCAGCATATACGCTTTCAAGAGATGCTCATCAGGATACCCATCTGAGCCAATACCACTCATAGGGCAGAGCGGCTGCACCTTGGAACCACCTCGTCTGCTTCCCCTGACGCGATTGAGCTCATGGCAGGGTTCAGTAGAAGCGCGACCCTTACGGACGATGGCAGGGCAGGGCACCGGTGAGTCCCTGACCAGATGTACAGTACGTAGTTCAAAAAGACATTCTAGCTGACACCGGCTTCTCTACCTTACTGCCACCTCTCACCCAAAGATCTTCCTCACCTTGGCTCGACCGCCGCTTCTCTTCTTCCGGCACGAGGGCAGCAACATCGTCATCGCCCTCACTCGCAGCAGCAGCGACAGCCGGCGCAGCCGCCTCTCCATCGATGCTGGGTAGCACAGGCTCCTCATTGTCCTCCGCCTCGGCATTTTCGCCCCACTCCTTCTCTCCGATACACCCAGAACCTGATAAGCGAGGCAATCTCGAATACAAGCTGCGCATCCTTCCCGTCACGCCCTCGCGCTTCTCCCGCTTGGTGACTCAGCTGAAGTGGCGTCTAGCTGAAGGGGGAGGTCTCGCTGTTTACGAGATTGGCGTGTTGGACGATGGTACCCTCATTGGTTTGCCTCAGGACGAGATGAGGGGCAGCTTGACTCAGCTCGCGATGATGGGCCAGGCACTGGGAGCAGACTGCGAAGTCAGAAGATGCATCTTGGTCGAGAGGGGCAGCGCTCCGACCAATGATTCAGAAGAAGCCGCAGCAGGCCAGTCTCCCAAACTTGTTCCATATCGGCACAAGCTTGGTACCTCGTCGAAGAACCAGTCTGCAGGTCTTGACAATATCGTCGGACTACGAGCCCTGGACAATGAAGAGGCAGCCAAGGTCTTGGGGACCGGTGATAACGACCAACACGCATCCAGTTGGGACTTTTGCATAACCAACAGCGAGTCAGAGGGCGATGAGTATGCTACAGGGACGGACGGCGCCGCGACCAGTAGTGGAGGTGCCACGGACACTGGGACACCTCTTGAAGAGGAAGACAAGTCGGATGAAGACGGTTTTGCCTTTTCCTTGAGTCTCAGCGATGATGAGGACCTCGCTGTGCGGCCGCCAGCCCAAAAGGTGAATGACAAATCTAGGAGACCTTCGCGGCCGATAAGCAACTCCCCTTGGCAAGCCAGAACACCCGACTTCTCTCCGACTGTGAGCAGAGCTTCTCCTGTCATCGCAGCACAGACTCGCACAGCGACTGCTTCCAGCAGCGGTCTCCTGCCAGCTCTTGTAGAGAAGCACTTGACCCGGGACCCCTCTTGCGATGGCCCCACGAAGAGCAGTCCGCCCTCGGGTAGTATCCTCGGTCTCTCGCCGAAACAGTCTTCACCTGATGCGGCTTCCATCGACAATTCTTTCGAACCAAGAACCTCAAGTCCACAATTCTTACCTCCTCCGACCCAGCAGCAGCATCCCTTCACCGACCTGGCTGGACTTGATGTAGAAGGCGTCCTCCGCTTCACGCTTGACACCAGGCCCAATGCTGCAGCAAAGAAGACCAAGAGGAAGAGCGGAAGACGGGGTCGGGTAGAGAGGGAAAGAGTTGAAGCGCTTCTCTTCTCTGACACGAAAGTAAAGGAAGAGGAACAGCCGCAGGAAGCGAGTTCGTCAAGTCCTCACCCTCAAGAGCCCAAAGCGCCGTCACACTCGGCTGCGAACCACCCCAAGCAACTTCCCACCAAGTCGCAATATAGTCGCGGTCCCCGATTGGAGCGCCGAGCGCGTCGTCTTGCAGAGCTCAAGGCGAGGGAGCGAGAAGGCGAAGGGCTGCTCTTTGCTCTCTCCTCCGCCGAGTCAGATCCTTCACCGGCTTCGCTGGAAGAGCGAGTGAAGTGGTGGAGGTATGCGGGCCTGACGTTTGAGGACGAGCTCCCCCACTATGACAGTGTCAGGCAGGCTTGGGTGAGAGAAGTAGCCGAATGGCTGACTGTGAAGGAAGTCAGAGATCTAGCTGAGTGCTGGGCACCCGAGGAAGTCAAGGACGCGCTGGCGAATTCTGACTACCCAGAATCGATCACGGTGGAAGGCGATGTCCAAACCCCTGCGCCTACAACACCAGCTGCAGAGGCGGATGCGACCCCCTGTGGAGAGACTCAAGTTAGTAGGAAATCTGCAAACCGCCGCAAGCGGCAGGAACGCCGGCGAGCCATGGGACAAGATCCGGAGGGTCATCGCAGGAACAACAACTCTGCGTATCGTCCGGAATTTGCACCTCCGCCGTCCTCTGCCGTGAACATTCCAGCTCGAAATGGCGCTAGCACTGCTTCGACGGGCCAAGGTGGCAGTAGATCCCACCCGCTGTCCCGAAGCCAACTCAGCTCCTTTTCGGACGAAGACGATGAGGAAGAAGAGGACTCATTCGGCATGGGCCTGACCCTCAACATTGACGAGACCCCCGAAGGTGTGCCCGCGACCGCTGGCAATGGCATTAGCACGTCCAGTGACACCAGCACCGCCGCGCCTGTTTCTGTACAGCAGGCGCTGGCTACCTCACCATCACCTTCGGCCACATCGACGATCACCAGCCTCGGAGCTGGCTCATTCAGTAGTCCAGAGACTGCTATAGCTGTATCCGGCATGACAAGTGATGTAGCCAGACTCAAACGCTCAGTGCAGGCGGAGATCTCAAAAGAGGACGAGGAGGATACAGAGAAGAGTCTTGAGAGCTTGGCGGCTAGCGGAAAGATGCGCTTCATTGTGGAGGCAGTGCTATCTCTCAGACTGCGCGAGGGTGAGGGTAAGGCGGCTCGGCGAGGCTTGAGCAACAAGACGGCGCGGGTGTACGAGGCTGTGGTGCCCGAAGCGGCACGTGAGAGTGCGAAGGAAGAGGAAGATGACGACGATGATGATGATGATAGCGAAGGTATGACTGGTTGGACGCTGGACTAAGTGGGGCTCAATAGGGACAGAGACGGGGTAGTAACGCAGCACCTCAAGGCGTGGGCTCATCCATTGTACATTTCTTCCTGCTTCATAAACCACCAAGTCTGCTCGAGGCGTCAATTGAGTGATACCGTTAGATCTATCCGACGTCCAGGGCGTCAGTAGGCCATTGATGGTCCAGTCGCAGTGGCCGACGCAAGGTGGAGCAGCCGCCAACCCCGGAAAATCGGCAAAAGGCTCCGTCCGCATCTTGCTTGCACTTCCGCTTTCCGCCCTTCTCTCTCTTCTGATCCCATCTCCTCCATCACCATTCAGCTTTCAGTGAGGGCGACTCCTCCCATCATGTCTTCCTCTGGCAAGTCGATGCGTCTCCACTTCAAGGGCGACAAGGTGAGTCCTGCCCCATCTCACGAGGTCCAGACCATGCGATGTGCCCCTCACACCTACTGACCTAACCTGCATGCCTATTTCTCCTGGTACGTACTTGTCAGCCCGAGAAGAAGAGGAAGAAGAGCCGCTCTGACAAGGACGGCGGTGGTGCATCAACGAGCAAGGGAAAGAAGAGGGAGGAGGATGGGGTGTCGGATGTGGACGAGGTGGGAGGGGACGAGCAAGGTGAGTCACCACAGGACCCGCAACCCAGCTCAAGTTGTAGTGGTGGCTAGACCTGCTGATCTTCGGCCCTGTTGTGCCATGCTCTACTCCCAGCTTGGGTACCAGCTCGTCATCCTACGGATCTCTCAGGCCCAATTGTCATCTATCAAGAATACTCTCCCTCCTCTTCCTCCGCAAGCGACCCAAGCTCCTCGAAGAAGTTCCACGCAATTACCCTCAACCCCACTTTGCAGAAAATGTCCCTCACCGCCCTCACGCCTCCCGAACCACTGTCTGCCCAACTATCTGCCCAGGACAAAGCAGAGCTAGAGGGAGCGCAGATCGTCGATGCCTCCTCTCTAGCTGCTTCGTCCTCTTCGGGAGGGGCAGAAGGTCTGCCACCCACCGAAGTGCACCAAGTGCTCGTCGCCTCTCGCGTACTGGACACCGCCGACCCACCACGGTACACCCTCCGCACCACGGAACACCGCTTCTTGGGAGCAGACAAGCACGGCACGCTCCTCTGTGGTGCAGAGGCGAGAGGACCGCAGGAGGAATGGAGCTTGCTGAGCGCTTCCTCTGGATCAGAGTCTGAGCCGGGGGCAGAGTCGAGCCCGACGACAGGCCTGGCGTTCCGCTCAATGCACGGTACTTACCTCTGCCTCGACGAAGTTGCCGGTGGGAAGCTGGTGCTCCGCGTTGACTCCTCCTCGGTCGGAGCGGCGGAAACGTGGAGTGCGAGTGTGCAGTGGAAGTTTCGACATCAGGCACGGCAGGGGGAGAGGGCGAGGGAGATTGGTAAAGGCAAGGGCGAGGAGGGGCTGAGTAAGAGGCTCAAGCTCGAGACAGGAGGGGCGATTGATGAGAAGAGCTTGATGTGAGTAAGAGAGCACGAGCAAAGCGAGGCAAGCCGAGGTAGCGAGAGGTTCACTGACAACGTCGCCTCTTCTTTCTTTCTCCTCTTGCCTTGAACTCTCTCTCACCTCGCAGGAAGTCACGCCAATCATACACGCTAGGCAGGACGCCGATGTACTCCTCCGGGGACGACCACGCAGATCGCAAAGCCCTCAAGCGGGCGATCAAGGAGGGCAGAGCAGCCGAGGAGCTCCTCGATCGGAGGTCGAAGATGAAGAGTGACAAGTTCGCCTAGACGGATGGGGTGTCAGGACGTGAGAAGAGACCTGTCCTCAATCATGGCACGGCTGCACTCGCAATGTCAATGGGATGATACAGCATATGATGATTATGATTATGATGATGATGATGACATTTGGAAACGGTTGTGAATTTCGTTGACTAGGTACACTGCGGAATCATTTCCGAGACTGATACTGGAAGATTTGGTAAGAAACTCGAAGAAAGGGATCTGGGCTCTGTCCCATTATACGGCAGCGGCAGCAGCAGCAATCTGCCTCACCTCCGCTCCACCGTAGAAGAGGCCCTGCTTATGGTAGTACTCCAAGCCCTGCGCCGTGCTCGACCCAGGCACAACGAATGTGACGTTGTGCCCTACGCTCTTCAGGAAGTCGGCCGTGCTGTTGCTGAACCCCCTCCAGGCTTTCGCTCCCACGGCCTGCGCCTCACTGATCCCGTCTGCAGGAGCTGCCCACTCCAAATTGGTCACGTCGGGACTGAGCTGGTTGTGCCAGCGGGGTTGGTCGAGAGCGCTTTGGATGTCCATCCCGGACTGGAGGACGTGGTAGGTGTTTTGGATGATTGCGGTGATGATGCGCGAACCCCCGGCTGAGCCTGTCGCGAGCTTCAGATTGCCCTGGGCATCCTCGGCAATGAGCGCTGCAATCGACGAGAGGGGCCGCTTACCGCCCGCGACGTAGTTGGCCTCAGAGGGAGCGTAGCCAAAGGAGTTGGTGGAAGCGGGAGAAGAAAAGTCGTCCATCTCGTTGTTGAGGATGATGCCGTAGTCGGTCATCACCTTGCTCCCAAAGTACGTGTTGACCGTCGTGGTCAGGGTGATGGTCAGGCCAGAGGCATCGGCAGCGACGATTTGGGAGGTACCGGCGTCGTTGAGGATGGCACTGTTGCTAGGATCGTAGACACTGGCGGCACGTACGGCATTGTCCTTGATGAGATCGCGCTTTGCTCGTGCACGAGAGACCTTGAGGTATTCGGACTGTAGCCGGGTCACGTTCTTGACATAGGCAGGGTCGGCATAGTTGGTACGCTCTCCGTAGCCTGTGAGTACCGCCGCGATCAGGGACGTCAGTGGGAGACTCAGAGGGCGACAGACGCATCGGAGCATACTCACCGAATTTTGTAGCCTCGATCAGACGATGTGTGATAAGGTCGTACCCTGCCGTCTCTCGATCGTCGTACTGGTTGAGAGTCTGCAAAGCGCTCAGCACAACGGCTCCGCTGGAAGGTGCCGAGGTAGCGTAAAGCTGGTAGCCATTGAATTCGACCTTGACTGGGGTCCTCTCGATGGCCTGGTAGCCCTCCAAATCCTCCAGTGTCATAATGCCGCCGGAGGACTGGACAGCAGAGATGGTGCTGTTCGCGAGAGTGCCCTGGTAGAAGGCCGAAGGCCCCCGCTCAGCGATCAGAGTGAGTGCTTTGGCGTAACGAGGCCGCGTGATAGTTTGTCCTTCAACGGCGATTGTGCCATTGGGACAGTAGCTGCAAGTGAAAGCAAATCAGTCGAGAATAAGAATCAAGACATTCTACGCAATCCGCTACCGACCTTCACTCACCTCTCTGCAAAGTAGCTGCCATCGCAGACGTAGGCTTTAGACTCTGCAATAGCAGTAGCGAGCTGATTGGGCACCTTGAAACCTTTCTTGTTGATCGTGATGGCCGGTTGGAAGAGCTCCTTCCAGGGCAGCTTGCCATACTTCTCATGAAGCTTCTCCCATCCTCGGATCTCGCCCGGTACACCCACTGCGAGTCCACCCAGGATGGACGAGTTTGCGCCGTGGTCTACAAAGATGTCGACGTATCCTGCTGCCGGCATCGTCTCCCTCATATCGATGTGGGTCACTTTGCCCTTGCCGGACCGGACGAGGATGTGGCCGCCTCCGCCGATGCCGGAGTGGAAGGAGTCGATGGATCCGACACAGAGGGCCGTGGAAATGACTGCATCTGCCGCTGACCCACCTGCAAGGAGCATGTCTGCTCCCACATTGGAGCAGAGGTCGACTTCGGAGGAGACGACGCCCTGCTTGCCCAGCGGACCATGCTCGTCGAAATGGCCCTGAGAGGGAGCGAGGTAGGCTGTGAGGGGCAGGTCACTGATCGACAGAGGCGAGGAAGAGGACCTGATCTGCTGGGAGGGCGATGTCCCAGGTGCTGCAATGGCAATTGCCGCCGTAGCAGCCATCCCAGCGAGGGAGCGCAAGGTGGAATGGACCATGATGAGGCTGCAGATGGAGATTGGGTAGCTCAGTGGAGAGCGGATGAGAGGAACTTGAGTAGGGCCAGCCGAGATGTCGTGGTATTAAAGTGGTGAAGGAAGGTGGGAGAGGCTAAGATAGAGTCGAATATAGGAGGGAAGGCGGGAGCTTAAGATAACGATACGAAGGCAAAGAAGGCAAGGAAGCAAGGAAGGCAACGAGGCAAAGGCGGCTTGGCTCGGATGCTTCTGGGTTGCTGCCTGGACCACATCTTCCTCTGAGGCCCCACTCCACCCTCGGCCATCTTCGGCGACTTTGCCGCCTGGGCGCATAATCTCGCAGGGCCGGGTCACGCGCAAGCCAAGGCACAGAGCCACGCAGCGCCGGGCCCGAGGCAGGAAGAAGACGACATCCGCCCTCACCATCACCTCTTCTTCCAGGACAATGGAAGCAGACGAGATTGCAAAGAGCCGTGCAAAGGGCCGGACAAAGCAAAACGTCTGGGATTGTAGGGAGCAGTGGAACAGCCATGTCCGGGACTCAACGAAGGTTATGACACTGTGCCGACCCTCTTGGTGACCCTGTGCCTTAGTACAGCGTCACGTCCATCTTGCCCAGCTTCCCTTCCTTTTCCAGTCCTGCCAGCACGTCCACCACCCTCTCTCCCACTCCAGCACCGTATTTCATCCTCTCCTCGTCGTTGTTGAATCCGGGCGTCTTGCTCAGCTTGGCCGGATCAGGGCGTAGCCAACTCATCGAGGGCCAGTCTTCCCGCTTGGCTGCATCCCAGATCTGACCAAAGGCGGCATCGTCGTATCCACCGCCAAAGGCAATGGCGTAGACTTCCTTTGAGCGAGTGATCTCAGGAATCTTCGTCAGCGCTTCCTCCACCGAGCCGATGAAGCCCACAGCTGCAGGAAGAGGAGGCAAGGAGAGGGAGAGAAGCACATCAGTATGCGAGTAACAGACCTCGGTGGAGCTGCGTAGCTCATGCGCAGAGCAACTGTCCTGGGCTCCTCAACTCACATTGCCAGTTGGGACCTACGTTGCGAGCCACAGCGTCGCCGATGATGTGGGTGCGGCCAGCGATCAGGAGGTTGCGCACGGCCATGATTTCAGAGAAGGGAGAGAGCGGTGCGTTACAGATACGGAGGTGGTTGTTGTCGTCGAAGGAAAGTTGAGGGAAATGCTGATGGGCAGTGGCTGTAGTAATCGCTAATACAATGCAAAGTAGTCCAAGGTAGAATAGCATCGAGGAGGTCAGAAGGAACGATGCGCCAAGTCTAGGTGGAGGAGGCGTCAACCATCCAGAATCTACCTGGCGCGCTTCCGAGGCAAAAAGCGCAATAGCCCGTGCTTCGGGCGCGGGCTAAATGGGCAGAGCGACGCCAAGTGGGGACTGGACTGCAAGGTGCACGTATAGAGCAAATGACTGGAGATATAATCACGAACAATGATAGCCACGCCCCGATGAGCCTACCAACAAGCACCTCTGCTCCGCCGCGAGCTGCCCGTGCTGCCCCTTTCCACGCTCAGAGATGACCGAGACCACTTCATCCACCCGCGCCCCTCCTGCTGCTGACCATAATCGCGAATCTCATATTGCCAAGACGCTCGACCTCGTTCACCCTGGCCTGACGCCGGCGCCTGTATCGGGTAAGGCGACGGTCGCTGCGGTGCTTCCTCAGGCGAGGATTGGGTCGATGCCGGCATGCCCCACTCGGCCTGAGGCACTCTCCACCGCTCGAGGCCAGATCGGGACAGGAGCTCTTCCTGCTCGTCAGCGATCGAGGTGAAGGTGGTGCCCTTCCCCGGCGGAAGATCGGCCAAGATCAGTTCGTCTAGCCTCAGGCGCACCTTCGGTGGCAGCGATACCAGAGGGAGAGCGATGCCCATTGGGGTGATGGCGGTATGTGTACCCACAGAGCGTCGCTCCCGACTAGAGCTACCATCGTCTGATCGGCCACCAAAGGACAGCGAAGATACGGAGGACGACAGTGAGCCTACGGGGGATGAGGACATTGAGGTAGCCGAGCCCGAGTCTGAGTATGAGGCCATCGGTTCATCCTCGTCGTCCCATTGCCCATAACTATGGTCCCCCTGCTCATACTCAAAGGTATCATCTTCCGCATCGGCTGGATCCTCCGGCCTATCAGCGACTGCTAGCAGGAGACCGCGCAGCGTCTCTTCCCGCAAAGAGCTCATCGTACGGCCGCCCAGGTGCAGCTTGCGCAGGGATCCATGGCCCAGAACCGAGGTCAGGAAGGTCTCATCCCACCGGAAGCCCGAGAGTGATAGGGTGTGCATCGAGCGCCACGACAGCTGAAAAAGGCATTGTGCAATATGAGAGGTCAGCTTCTGCAAAGGCGACATTCCTGTAGGCGGCTGAAGATCGCCAGGACTCACTAAGAGTGCAGTAAACAGCTCAGCAGGTCTGATGAGCCAACAGGGAGCGGTGTTCCACTCGAATGCCTCGAGTACATCGAGCTGTTGGAAGAATGGCATGGCGTTCGTCAAATCGCGGCCTGCACATTCGACGGAGAGGGTTTGGAGTGGGTAGCGACGCAGTTGTGAGACCTGCATACGTTCACGGCTTGTACGCCTCCGATGGAGGGGTCTACCTCTACGAACTTCCGCGGCACTTGTCAGAGTAGGCGCAGAGGATACGAGGAGATGGCCGAGCTCTTGGGCTATCAGCCAGTCTGGAGCCGAAAGATCTTGCAGGCTCAGCGAGTGTACGTAGCTGGCTTTGGGAGAGTGAAGGTCGCTGAAAGGGGAGTAGGGTCTGGACGTTGACCTCAAGGTAGTAACAAGAGACTTCAAAGCTGCAGGTCCTCGAAGGATAGGCGACGAGTAGAGGACGGGAGTCGCGAGGTGGTGGAAGAACTTGCTAGCTACAAGGGTGAAGACAGAGAGATCTGAGTACGCTGGTAGAGCAAGGAGGGCGGAATGTCAGACGGGCTACACTCACTGCTTGCCAAAGCTGCTGACCCATTGGTTGCGGTTGTACCCATCCAGCAGAGCTCCTGCGCTATCAGGGTCCATACCTCACTGGGTAGTCGCAGGAAGATCTCGCAGCTGCCTCCTGCTCTTCGCTGCTCTTCGAGGATGGCCAGCTCCCTCACCTGTGGTGGAATGGGAAGAAGGGCCTGCGCCCAGCCCGGACCTGCAAAGGCAAAGGGCCCGTAGTACTCATTGAGTAGATGCATGGTCGTCGCGGATGTGGCCATCGGGATGTCGAAAAGAGATGTCGCGTGAGGTCGTAACAGAGGTCGTGTTCGTGATGTGTGCAGCTTTCACTGATGCCAGTACGGAAAAGAGTGTCTAGTACGGGTCGACTTGTCCAATATGATTTTGCAGAGTATGAACGGGAATGAACGGAGGAAGCTGTTGGTCTGTATTTGTGGAATTGTCGTCGTGACAGACAACAAAGTGTCTCCCAACTTCTTCCAGAAGTTCGATCTCCCTAACGCGACGTGGTCCGCGAAGGTCGCTGGGAGGGGGTCCCGAAGGGGCAGCCGGCACCTCCCTCAGCCTTGGGGGAAGTGCTGGAATGCCTCTTCGCCCCTTAATCAGATAAGAACTGCGCCTGATGCCTCGTCGCGGTGGCCAAGGCACGGCGGGGCAGCCGGATCAAAACGGGGCTTGCTCGAGTGAGGACCCGGACGGTTGCAGAGGCTTTATCCGGGCGGTGGGTCTGTTTCGGACCCAAAAACGGATCAGAGTTGCACACAGCCTGCAGGAGGACTACGATGAGCGGTATGTGAAGACGAACAGGGCGAGTCAGGTGCGACAAAAGACGAAATACGAACCAGTGGTCGCGCTCTCCCTGTTATCTCGTATCCCGGCTAATGTCACTTAGGTCAGGTCCTCGGCGGGGTGTGCCGGCGGGTAAGGGCGGGAGGTGAGACACTGCTCTGACGCCTGACATCCCTCGCACGGTCCAGGAGGCTTCCCTCGACCACATCCCGTTGGTAGACCGGAACGGAAGCAGAAGGCCGCACCAGAGAAAGATCCCGCACAGCAGGCGTGTACGGAGGGAAGTGTGCGGCAAATCGCCGACACCATCAATGGCTCCTCCTGCGTCGGGCCCCTGACCTACAGCAGATCGAGCCAAAGTTGAAGAGAGCTAGCCACGCCAGATATGTCAGGTCAAGCAGGCATGGTTCAGCAGCAGAAAATGGGCAACATGACAGCCCTGACACACAAGCCGAGGAGAAGCAGTACGACTGCAACAGTCAAGATCATATGAGAGCACTCGAGTCACGATGCAAGCTGCTACGATATGGAAGTCTTGAGCAAGCCAGAAATCGGGAGCGACCCCTGAACGCGCAAGGCCGGCCCATTCTTGAGCGGGGAGCTGCAACGGCCGAAGCCCAAGCCAGCGGGAAGGTTCCGCGGAAGGGCAATTGTTGGACCGAAGCGAGGTGTTGGACAGCTGTGCCCGGAAATACCGACGTTTTGTGCCGAAAGAATTGTGGGGACAGGGGAAAGCGTACTGGGGACGATTCCAGATCTTATAGAAGTGCTTCTGATCATCTATCCCCGTCTGGTGTTGGGACCACCCTGCCGTGCGTCTGACACTCATGATGGTGTCTTACTACTACCTCGCCCTGCTGCCGCTTCTATACTCTATTCGGAACTCACTGCCGCTTGCCTGGACCGCTCGGGTCTTCTACATCATCCACACACGCTCCATTGCCTCGACGCCTTCCCTCCATCCTCTGATCCCAAAGGCGCTTTCCTACTTTCTGCCCAAGCTCTTCCCACCGAGACCGAAGAAGGGAATCACAACTGTCGTCAAGCCATACCAGGTGCTATCATGTCTTCCTCCTCCAAATTCCTCCATCTTCAACCTCACCTCGATCTCCAAGCATGTTGCCTCCATCGACGAGTGTGATATGAATATGCATCTGAGCAACTCTTCATATCCGAAAAACTTGTCAGTCTCTTCGTTGTAGTCCCAAAACCTCGAAACACTTTCTCTGACCATATCTGTTCCTCCCATGCCCTTTTGACCCCCTTACCCCCGTAGCGACTTTGCAAGGCTACACTTTGCCTACTCCATCCTCACGCGGGGATTGTTGGAGGCGAGCAAGCGGGACAAGGCGTGGATTGCATTGGGCGGTACGAGCTTCAGATTCCTAAAGGAGATCCCTCTGGGAAGCAGCTATCAGGTCGAGGTCAGGGTCTGGACCTGGGACTCCAAGTGGGTCTGTGAGTAGCAAAGTCGTGCTCGATCCGCTTTGGAACAGGTTCTGATGCTCATTGACCACGTTACTGTGCCTCCGTGCTCTTCTCTCTATCCTGCTTCTGTCCTCCCCTTCTTAGACTCCATTGGCAAGTTCATCTCCAAGTCGAAGAAGAAAGGCGGCAAGCCAACAGTCCACTGCATCGCCCTCGGCAGGCTCTGTGTAAAGTCGGGGAGGAAGACGATTCCGCCGTGGTTCTTTTGGTCGATCTGCGGCTTCACACCCTCGTCAGTGGAAGCCGGCCAGGGCAACTGGGAGAAGGCCGAGGAGCTTCGAGCCCGCATTTTGCAGAGAGACCCGAGCCAGCCGAGCGCAGCACTTCTCTCGCGCTTTGTCCCTGACGGCCCATTCACTGCAGCTGCCGAGGACAAGCGCTTGCCAGAGGAGAAGGGCACCAGGGAAGATTGGATGAAGGAATCCTTTTGGAATGTCGAGGGTTGGGAGGAGGAGAGGAAGAGGAGGCTCGAGACGGTCAAGAATTGGACCTTGTTGGGCGACGGCGAGGCAGGAGAGATTGCAGCTGCCTGATCATGACTTGAATCCTATCATGTCTCCACGGTAGATGCATGCTACTACATCAAATGGACACGTACCCGCAGATTGGGTCGAACGATCGTTTTGACATGCGTTGAGCCATGGGTAGCATGGATGCGGCGATATGACATGGAAATCGCCCTGCAGACCTCTTCTCGGCAGCATGAAGCTCAAACATCTCTTTTTGCTCGCTAGTGGCAGGGCAGAGAGCTTGACGAAGTGAGAGACTGGTGAGAAGATGGCGAGGTGAGCGCAGCTCTTAGTGCTCACTAGAGCCTCCTTTGCTTCAGGGCGACTCACTTGAGGACCAATGTGCAACTCAGAGGAAGGCAGATGTGCAAGGCGAACGAGATTACACCCTCATCTGTTGATCCAGCCTCTGCCGGCGCCTCTGACTTGATCTCTGCCAGGGAGGGAAGCTTTGATTGCTGAGAGCAGAGCAGGGGGCCCGCCGGTCTGATACTCCTGTAGGACAGCAGGTGGAAGGAAGTATGAAGCGTCAAATGAGAAGGGGGATGTTCCGTTAAGAGTCTCTGATCACTCACCTCCCACCACACGATGAGATGGCTTCTCAGCGCCGCTGCAAGGAGCAATGTGACTATTGTAAAGAGGTAGAAGGAGACGATGGTTTCGTCCTTTCCAGACTCGCGCTCTGGAGAATGATAAAGGGTAGGCACAAAGAGGTGGTTTCGTTTTCAGTAGAGACTTCGTGCAACTCTCTTTCGCCTTGGTACTCACGGAAACATCTTGCCCACACCTCGCCTTCCCAGCCTGTGCCAGTATCGGCATTGGGATTCTCTATCCTAGCCCCTTCACAGCCATACAGCTTTTGGTCGAGGCAGAACTGCCGAGTGCAGGTAGTACATGGGTTAGAAGGATCTATTGGAGACAGCAGCGGGAGGATGGTGCTGTTGGTGGAGAAGCAGGTGCATTTGCAGAGGTAGGGGGACGAGGAGGTGACTTGCAGAGGCAGGGTGAGTGCGAGGAAGAGTCCGGCGAGGAGCATGGCGGGGAACGTAGTGAGCGTCAGACCATGTCCACCTGATGTCCAGAAGCTTGCGGTCATCCTCGTGGTGGACTGTGTGCGAGAAGGTGAGGCAGACGTGAGTATCCTTTGGTCTCCTCGCAGCAACCAACACCATCACCACCACCCGCTTCACTTTCCCACGCACGGCAAGGCGCCTCTGCCCCGCGCGCCGCCGCCCCCTTTTCTCCACACTCACTCTGGGCGCAGATAGAGATAGACAAGAAGCGGCCCACTCATTCCTGGATTCGCATCTTCCAACCCCCTCGTACACCCATACCCAGTGTCCCCCGACCATGACACCTGCTGCCCTCACATCAGCTCAGAAGTACCGATGAACCCATCGTAGCATCCACACAATGACTCTCTTCATTTGACCTCTGCCTTGACCCTGGTCCCACAATAGTTGCCAGACCAGATCTTCTACTCTCACCGGCTGATCAGGCCCAAAGGCACAAGTGAAGCTTTCGCCTTCAGCACAAAGCGCAGCGAGATGCCTCCACCCAACTTCACCGTGGGCTCACAGCCCGTTCAGCCTGTTCATGTCCCCAAGGCCACCCAGGCGAGGCTGAAGGATGCTCTTGCACGCATCCGCTCCGTCCTCTTGGCGCAGGGCCCGACCAAAGCCCAAGCTTCTGCGGACAAGGCAATCGAAGCTCTGATCAACGACCCCAACGTCACACCGGCGGAATTCGCTGGCATGGAAGCTCAGCAGCTCAAATCACAAGTCTCACAAAAGTTCAACAGCGATCTGCTGTCACTCTGGGATGAGATGGATCAGGAAGATTCTGCTAAACAGGCCACTCTTGTGGGCTACATCTCCGAGCTCGCACCGCTGATAGGTTCCGTTCCCATTGTGACCGAATGGTTCGACATCCTCCTCCGCCCGATCTTGAAAGACCCTCGGGTCAGCGACCACCTGGCAGACCAAGCCCGTGGGCTAGTCATCATGGCCGCCCTTGCGACTCCCAGCTCCGCATACAAAGATGAACCACCTCCCACTCCTCTATGGCCCAATACTTCAGATAACGCTCTGAGCCGCGTGATTGGAGGTGCACCTTATCCCAGAGCTACCACAGAGTCCTTGCCCTCGGACTCGGCGCAACGTGGTCGATCAGGACCGCCCGGGGAAAAGCCTCGTTCTGGTGCCGCCGGCGGACCTGGCAGTCGAAAGGCTGGTGGTCAAGCTGTGGATATGCATCGTCGATTCACACAGAGGCTCTTTGATTTGTATACTCAAGAGGCATCTGCACCTCTGCGACAAGAGGACGACGAAGGAGACAGACTTGATGTCCTCGATCAGCTTCAGGCGTCGACAGCTAGTCTGACCCCAGCTGATGGTCCTTCTCCCTCCACCAAGGTGCAAGTCACCAAACAAGCCCAGCCCTATCTGCTCCAGGCGGTGGCTTCAGACGACGCCAAGCCAGTCGATATAGCGGGAACAACCTGGAAGGGGAACCTCGAAGCCATCATCATCACCTTTGGTCAAGACCGTCCCACTGAGTTCTTCCACCACCTCTCGGCATCATTCGAAGAGCCGCTCCACCGGATCCCCATTCTGCTCCTTCTCACCATCTTCGTACGATTGAACAGCATTCACGCATATCATATCACCAAGACATCTCTGCTCAGCAATATTGCTTTGTCTCTACAATTGGATACATCAACAATGCTGGTCTCGCTTTGCATCACATCGCTCATCATGCTGATTCCGCATATGCCGGACTGGATTGCTTCAGGAGGGGCTGGAGGGGTGCCTGCCTTGCTAGCTATTTTCGCTCGCATCGTCGACTGGCGCAAACTCGGACCGGGCTGGGAACACCGCGTGGGCAGCGGGGAAGAGATGGAGAGTCTGAGGATGCAATTCGACGAGGAACACGAAGAAGTGGGACGACTGAGCAAGCGGTTGCAGCCTCGCGCGGACGTCGACTGGAAAAGGCTAGAATCGTCAGTTGACTCTGAGACGGCAACGGCTCCGGACGCTGTTCGCTTCTTCACCATCATATACGGTATCTTCCCCTGCAACACACTCCGATTCCTGCGCGGTCCCATCGACTACCTGAGAAAGAGTCAGTATCAATCGCCCCTTGATGCTGTCTGGGAGGATCTCATCCACGAGCCAGAGTTGCAGAAGAGGAGTGAAGTCGCATTGAGGAGACACGCACTTCACCCCTCCTTGGTCAGCTCGAATGCTGAATTGGAGCTTACCAAGAAGGAGAGGTGGGAGCAGCACGACGCTGCAGACATCACCGCCGAATGCATCGGACTGTCAGTAGAAAGCTGGCAGACAGTGTCTTGGGACAGGCAGCAAACAGAGAGTCTGGCCAGGCCCACGACGACAGACCAAGCATATGCCGCCCTCTCACGTCGCTCGTCTAATGCTGCCTCTTTGCCTCGCTACAGCAAGATGCTTGAGCCCTCTCTGGACGCCAAAGACCACATGAATCTGACTGAAGGCACAGCAGCGCCAATGGAAGATGTCCTCAACGGATATACTGATCTTCGGTGGGGACAGACATTCAGACGACTCAGTCTTGCTAGCGCGGCAAGTGTGTCTCCTGGACCAACCCCTACGTCACGTATGCCTCGTTCGGCGACCCTACAGGCGCTGACATCCAACATAGCAGCTGAGCACGGCTCTGGTGCTCTCTCGGCAGGACCCTCCAGCCCTGTGCTTGGGCGGACCGGCCCCAGCCCCCTCTCGCGCCCTGTCTCGCCCACTGCAGGGGAACTAATGACACCCGCGGCGACTCCGAACCAGTCTACTTCTTCTTCTCAAAGTGGTCGGGGTCGCGCCCCCAACATGGCGACAACCACGAGCCCACCTTCGACAGCTACGGCCGCATCGATTCCTATCCACGCTGCTTTCTCTTCTGATTTCCGACCGCAAGTGCGGTCCGTCTCTGGTAGACCAGCGACTTCACTCACCGGCAACGCTAGCTTCGCCCTCGACCAATCTCCCTCCAGTATGAGCAGCCCGACCTTCTCATCGCGGCCTCACGCTGGGGCTGGTACCTCTGCTGCGCTGAGCAGTATCACCGTCTCCCCGTCACGCCCGGTACGCGGAAGGGCTCACCTAGGACGAAGCGATCGAGCCACTATGAAGGAAGTCAGTACCCACTCGGGTGCCTACACAGTGGTCAAATACTTGCAAAGAGAAAACCTTCTACTCCGAGGAGAGCTCAATTTCGAGCTGTACCTCAAGGACCAACATCTTCGACACATCGGCCGCCTCCTCTCGAATCGTATCAAGGCTTCCAGCTCCGAAGCTCAACGTCAGAACCTCATTCGGATGGTGAAGTCTCTGCGGACACAGCTTTCTGCGCTTGACGTCCAGATGACGCGGCAGAAGAATGAGGCCCACATGACCAAGAGTCGACATGCGCAATGGGAGAGCGAACTGCAAAGCAAGCTCAAAGCCTTCAGAGACGAGAGGAGGAACTGGACGAGCGAGTCTCGTGAGCTGAAAGCTGAGCTCGAAGCTCTCAAGGCCAACCACGAAGCCCAGACTCGTCAATTGAACGAGGCGTCCGCCGAATTGTTTGAGCTCAAAACCCAGATGGACTCTATTGCGCCAAAGGTCATCAAGGTCAAGGAATACGAGGAAAAGAATGCTCATCTGACGCATTGCTTGACTTTGTGGGACCAGGACGTCAAAAGATTCGAAGAGCAGCACAGGGAGATGGAGGTCTTTCTAGGACAATGGCGAGAGATGGAAATGCTGCTTGACGCCAGCGATGAAGAACGACGCCATCTCGAAACGGCTTTGGAAAAGAGCAGACTCTCCCTCGAGAAAGCGGAGAGGGAGAAGAAGCAGATGGCAAAGCAAGCTCTATCGGGAGGAGGTGACAACAAGAGCATAGGGGCGTTGCCACCAGGCCAAACCGGCGAGCCCTCTGCTGGTTCGTCACAAGACGAGTCGTCTGTGTCCACTGCCGCGCCCGATGGCGATGGCGAGAATACCAGAGAGGTACAGAATCGTCTTGAGCAATTGGAGGCGGAGGTGCTCGCGCTGAGAGCTCGAGCGGAAGAAGCAGAAGCCGAGTTGGGACGCACCAGAATCGCTGCCCTCGCAGAGCGACGCTCTCCGCACCTTGACACGATCTCGACCAAGGATGCAAGTCTCAAAAGCTTGCGAGAGCTACAGGAGCTGCTCTTCTCTCCAGAGCCTTCCTCTGCCGGTGCAGCGTCCAGCCTGCCCAACAGCGTCGGCACGGAAGGCAGCGGTATCGATGACTCACCTCAGCCTTTCAGCTTAGGGAGCCCACATCTAGCAGTGGCCGAGGCTGGGGCAGCCTCGGCAAGTCTGGGGCAAGTGATCCAGGAGGCCGAGGCTCTGGAGGCGGAGCGCGAGGCTAGACGGGCGGAGGGGAAGCAGGAGCATGAAGAGAGGGTCGAAGACGCACGAGAGGCTGTCCCTGAGTCGCCACTCGAGCGCAACAGCACTGATTAGTTGATCTGCAACACCACCATGACTCTCACGTCAACCTTTAATGTTCATTATCAGCATTGCACACAGCATCAGGAGGACCTTGAGGATGTCTCGATGGGCCATCGCTCGCCCACGCCTCACTTTCGCTTCATCTTCCTGTCCTTGACTTGTGGCCCGCTTTTACCCCTCACGGCGCTCGTGTCTCTAGTGGAGAGGAGCTCCCAGCATCTCTTCATACCCGTACCTATGCTCGCTGCTTCCACCTCTTCAGCCGTACACCATTTCCGCTTCGCCTTGCTGACCAAAGCTGCTTCAATACGTCCCTCATCCTCATCCCCGCTGACGCTGAAGTGATGCACATTCATCTCTAGCTTCATATGTGAGAAGACGTGCGTCAGAGTACCTAATGGACCCGAGTGCTCCGCCCTTCCTGCTTGTGGCAGCTTGAGGAGCCTTTGCACAAACTTTGTAGCTTGAGTGGTGTGGGAGGCTGGAGGATCCCGCGCAGTGGACAGATGATTTTCGTCGTCATCATCGTGATGTGAGTCAGGTAGTGATAGCGTCAGAGTAGGGAACTCCCAGAGTGAAGCCAGCAGGCCCTTGTCAGGACGTTGCTCTAGCAGGTACCGACTCGCTTTTGCAGAGGAGCGTGTTTCGATGATGCAAACGATACATTTCTCCTCTCGGACCTGAGCTTTTCGTACCTTGAACGGAAACCGCTTGACATGGGTTTGGATCACTTCTAGAGCCTCTCGTGAAGGGGCACGAGGCGTGAGAGCAGTCGCGGAGCCCGCAAGCCTGGGCTCGATTTTGTGGGTATCTTTTTCAGGCCTCACCGCATCGTCTTGGGTCGTATCATGACTCCTCTTCTTGAAGTGAACCAGAAGACTAGATTGCTGAGCCCTTGCTTTCTTTGCTGACGTACCTACACCAGCAGTGTCTTTCTTGCGCTTGCCGTTCGCTGCTGTTTTGGGGCCTTCCTTTGTATCCTGCACTTTCACGACGTCCTGCTCCTCCTGCCCAGCATAGGCCGAGAATGGCTCGCACAATTGGCACAAGTCCTCCAGATCTTCAGTATGACGCTCGTCAGGTCTGGCAGCGAGCAGTGAGTTGACGACATCTGCAGTGCTCAATAGCCCTCTATCCACAGCCACTTGTTCTCCCTCCGCATATGCTCTGCAAGTGGATCTGATAGGACATCCTCCGCAATTTGGGATCGGCGTACAGACTGTGCTGCCCAGCTCCATCAGCGCTTGGTTCCAGAGACCTGGCACCTCACTTACAGCTCGTTCGTCATCAGACTTGCTGAAACCAGCCACACCTTCTACGAGTTTTTGAGCAGCATCCCAGAGAAGATCCGTGGTCATCTTGCTCTTAGGATTTGCGTAGAGAGCCAGCTGACGTGAGAGTACTCTGGATACATTGCCGTCGAGGATGGCCTCTGCCCTGCCGAACACAATAGAGCTGATGGCGCCAGCTGTATAGCGGCCGACTCCAGCCACCTTCTTCTCGAGGTCCTGGGCAGTAGCTGGTAAGAGCCCCTTGAGCTCGGGATCGGCCACAATGGCCTGTGCAGCTTGGTGAATCCGGGTTGCGCGAGAGTAGTAGCCCAAGCCTTTCCAGGCTGATAGAACATCGTCGGGAGAAGCAGCAGCGAGGGCTTGAATCGTCGGCCATCGTGACGTCCATGACTGCCAGTATGAGATGACCGTTGCGACTCGAGTTTGCTGGAGCACTGCAAGTGGACACGGAGGAGAAAGCGCGTGAGGATGACCGTTTCCAGTCCCCGTAGTATTCGCTGAAAGACTCACTGATTTCGCTGATCCAGACTTCGTACGCTCTCCGCTCAAGAAGTTCCCTGAGATTAGCGCGCCCTGCTGTCGTGGCCACATACTGCTCCTCATTGGGGGAGACCCACTTCTGCCGCCACGGCATGCCCCTTGTATCTGCCACATTTGCGTACCATAGCAATAAGTCTTGGCCCAAGAGATCGCTTGGGTCCAAGCTTGCACCAGCGGCCTTGCGCTCTCGGTGGGATTGCGGGTGCAGGAGCAGAGGCTCGTGGTAGCGAGGAGAGTGATGCCGCTCCGGCGGTACAGCAGTCATTACAGGCCAGTGGCTGGGGCCCACTGATGAGGCTGCCATGAGTGCAGGAGACGATGAAGGAGCACCTTTGGCAGACGTATTCGGCTTCGGACGAGAGGGACTGGGCATGAACGACTCAGTACGAGTTGTGAATCTCACAGGCCAGTCATGGTGATGGGACGCGAAGGATGCCGGGGTCAGAGCTGACTTGCATTTGTCAGAGACTCGGAAGACCAACACTTCGCGTCCGAAGGGCGCGGACGCGTAAATGGCAAAATGATGGACATCGCGAGCAATAGATCTCCCCGACCCAACCTGACGTTGCCAGATAGACAATCCCACTGCCAAGGACCGCTGTCCGGCAGCGTCTCCATCCTTCTAGGCCCACCCCTCCCTCTTTTCCAGCTCCAGCAGGTCGTCAATACACTCTTCCAAAGTAGTCTTCCAATTCCTGAAATGGCTCATACCCAGTAGCTCCTTTGCCTTGGTCGTGTCCAATTGGGCAAAGTGCTCCACGGTCGGTTGCTTGGCCCAGGGATCGCTCTGTTCCCATCCCTTTGGTAGACGCGACTTGAGAGCGGGGCGAACGCTTGCCAAGTGATGTACAGCCATTGCCCAGGTGAATGTATCGCCGTGGAGGAGATAGCGGTGCCCGGCGGACTGAGGCAGATGAGATAAAGCACGCACGTGGGCATCACCTACGTCACGGGCATGACAGAACAGTGGAAGGCGGTCTCCCGGCATGGCATCGAGTGACGAGATCAGCTTTGCGAATGACAGGCCGGGCGGAATGAACGTCAGATGCTGCCTGGTCCCTGTCGAGTCGGTGCCACTTACCGCATATATAGTTGCGCTGCTCGTGTTCAGATTGCTCTTCTTTACCCCCGGCTGCAGGGTCTTGCCATAGATCATGGGAGGGTTGAACGTCGCGATGTCAAAGGAGACTTCCGGGTTGCTCCGTTTGAAGTCCCACGCAGCTTCTTCGGCTACCTTCTTGCTAGCGCTGTATGCGAATGCGCCCTCTCCGCCAAAGTCGACTGCCTCCTTCCAGCCATTGGGATTCCAGTCCGTCTCCGTATATGTAAAGCCAGGTCTGTTTGGACCGCCCTTGCTGAAATCGCTGACAGCAGCAAAGGAGGAAGTGATTCCAAAGAATCTGATGGAGGGCACTTTCGCTGCGTAGCGAAGGACGTTGAGCGTCCCGTCCCGAGCGGGGATCAAGAGGTCCTGTTCGGCATCCTTGACGTTCAATTGATAAGGTGAAGCGGTATGTAGCACGAAGGTGACGTCTGAAGACATGCGAGGAAAGCACTTTAGCCACAAGCAAGAGCGGAAGCGAGCTCTGCACAGTCACGCGGCTAGGCACACTGCTTCACTCACCTCTCATGGCTTCTGTGAGGTCGCTGCTTCCGGTATCCTTGACCTCTACCAGCTCGACCCTCTTCCTATCTTGTTCAGTCAAGCGTGACAGCAACTCGTCGGCCTTGTCCGCTTTGCTGCGTAGCGTTCCTCGTACGCGGTACCCCGCCGGATCTGCCAGCGCAGCATCGAGTACATGCGATGCAAGAAAGCCTGTGATGCCTGTGATTAGGACAATGGGAGGCTGTGACGATGCCATGACGTTCACCCGATCGCGTCGTGCGAAAGGAATGCGAGGTGGTGCGAGGAGATGCGAGGGAATGGAAGGGGTGTGTCAGTGCGAGCCGGCACTTCGGGATGCATTCACGAATGCAGGCGGAGCTAGGCGGAGTCCAACGCGAGGGAAGCGACGAAGAGAAGTCGCTCCCGACAGGTGAGTATGGTGTACTCGTCCGGAGTCTTCCATGCACCTGTCTCGCAGACGGCGATTGTATCAAATACTTCCTTCGCATCCTTGTCGCCCTCATCGATGACTCTGTACCAGAAGGGCTCAGATGCAGTAGGCGTTGGGCCAGGGCCACAAGAGTCGACGAGGTGTTGGGGCGACAGAGCCGCAAGAGGTTGCAATTGTCTGCCAGCTCATAGACGACAAAGATGAGGACAAGACGCTGGTGGCCTGTAGGGCAGCTGTCGAGGAGTTTTCCCTGGAGTTGCGTCTCTGCAACCCTTAGAACGGGCTCAAGTAATCTTGGCCATGCATAGAGCAATACAGTTGACTAGACTGCGGTGCCGGACAGGTCGCAAAGAAGGCAAGCCGATATCAACGATCCCTCTGGAAAGCTGCCTCCGAGTCTGAGGGACGCTTGCGTCATCGTTGCCTTTGAGTGGCGAGGAGATCCTACACTCTGCACCTTGGCGATTCGAGCACAGACAGCAGTAGAGCATTTCGTCGGGAGACTTCAATCAGCGTCCGGTGAACGAAGGATTCACTGCGACTCACATACGTCCAGAAGTGCCATTCGTCTGCCTGCTCAATGACAACCTTGCCGGGATAGCCGTCGAAGAGCTGCCGAGACCAAGCGACAGCACACATACAGGAGACGTAACCCGAGCAATGAGCTGGGCTGACCAGGAGGGTCTCGATCTCAACATCACATTTTGGCTAGCGATACAAGTAGTGGGTAGACATGGTGAGAGTGAAGCCTTTTGGGCAGCAGCGTCCGACTCGCTGTAAGCAGAGCCTTTTTCGCTTAGAAGGAACTGCTTGGAACACAGAACGAGCCAAGTATGATGCGAAGAGTTGACGCACCTCGCCTTTGTTGCTGACAAGGTCTCAAGCACAAGCCAAGGCACTGTGGTCTATTGCAGCTGTTGAAAGAACTGGTCGGCCAGACAGTCCACGGCTTGCCTTCGCCGGCTCCAGTATGGCGCGAAGGCACCGATGAGAAGGTGAAACCTAAATCGAAGGATCGAACGACGATCACTCATCACAGCTTAAGACGCAAGACTCAACCTTACGCCACTCCGGGGAAAAACTACGAGGCTGCCTACAAGGCCAGCTTGTCGCTTTCGCCTTCTGCCCGCCGACCGTGGGGTAGACTGGTCCGCTGCTGGAGATATAGTGTCAGATGCTATCGATCACTATATGCGACGCGAAGCGATCCGGATGTACAGGTGCCGGCCCGAGACACCAATCAGGGTACGATGCCGTTCAAAAGAGCCGTTGTCACAGCCCAGTACGTGAGACTGCACCTACTGTATGCTGCCTCGCTGAGATTTCCCTAGGGTCCACATTAGCCGTGCCGCCTTGCAAGCTTCTTACCTGTGCTTTGCGAAAGCTTCGTCCCTGAGGGAAGATCCGTGCCGCAGAAGGGTCAGGAGTCTGAGGTACAGTATCGTAGCGCAATCTGGAACTTGCAATTCAGCTTCCAAAGAAGAGTATAGCAACGAGCATTGGTCTGCACTATCGCATTCCCGTGCAGGACTGTACGCAGATACTGTCCAATGCGTGTAACGTGCTGTACATGTTCGCGCATGTGCAGAATTGGTGCTACTGTATATTGGGTGACAGAACTTCGACAGGGTGCCTCTCACCTGTCCAGGGCGCCAAGCGTTCGAGTTTCACAAATCAGTGCTCGAGTTGCGCTGCAGAGAATATTTACAACTGTCAAGTCATCACACCGCCGTTCATCACGAGGGGTCACTCGTCCCCCACTGGAGTGCTTTGCCCGTGGCCTGTCGGCACTGTTGTACCTCTGGTGTTGCCGTATGCCAATCATAAAGAGGCGACCAGCTCCTTGTCCTTGTGACCCAAGTCTAGCCAGCTGCCGCCGATTCTAGCCATGAGCCCGAGACTCTTCAGAAGGCCAAGATACAGTACATGCATACCGTCCAAGACTAAAGAGCACTGTTCTGTTGCCTGTTGTTGACTAGACAGTGGCTCGAGATCAGGCCGATTGCCAGAAGGCAAGGCAGGCTGTGAGAGATTGCATCAAGCTGTTCACACAAGTCTGATCTGGCTCACATCCGGGAACAGAAGCGGAGTGCACCGCACAGTCAGTGAGGACATGACGGAAGTCGCGAAAATTCACATGTGGCCTGAGTACAGCAAGATTTGTACCGTGAGGAGTTCTGAGTGTCATACTGTACAGTATCCACAGCTCAACTGTACAGTACCGCACCGTACAAGACTGACAATCTTGTTCCGCCTTTCGCGACAATACCGTACTGTACGTAGTGTACAATGCAGTACATTGTGCCATATTGCAAGCCCCAAACGCCATGATCCTTGCAGAGTATGCGCTTCCACAGTAGCAAAAGATGTACTGTACAGTATATCACCACATTGCCGACGTTGTGCGCAGATACTCCGATACTTTACTGTACAGTACAATGTTGTAAGTACTGTACGTACTGTATCTGGGCACCCAGATGCGGGCCTTTGCAGCGTCAATACGTGATACACGTTTCATCACTCGATTCCAGCCAAATACTGTAGACTGGGGAAGGCAAGCCGGCGAACGTGTGAAAGTCTGCCTTGCAGGTCAGCGGACTGAGCCTGACTTCAAGCCGCAATTGGGCCAGAAACAGGCACTGAATAAGTGCCTTGTGGCCAAATCTGAACCTGCTTGTGGCCCAAGATATCTTGGTGCTGGCGGGAACCTCGAGTGCCTGGCTAAAAACCGGTGCAGCTGACTAGGATTGAGCGATGGGAATGTGCGGTACTTGTAGTCAATCGCATGGTCTTAAGTATGTGCACAACTTCGCCACCGGACTGCGCGTAATCAGCATTCAAGATGGGGACTGTCCCGCGGAATTTGCATCAATCTGCTCTAGCAACAGCCTTATTATGCTGATTCTTCCTTCCATGCTGTAATGCACGACTCCAAAAAACGTCTGCTACTACAGTATCATACTGTACGCAAGACACCATGCAATCTACCCAATACTGTCTCAAAGATTGATGCTATGGGATCTTTACTCAGTAGTCGTGCAGAGGTACACCTGTACACAACCATTACGCCGCTGGCTGCGACGACTACGCACAGATGCTGCCTACAATAAGAATGCAGTTCTCCAGAATCTACAGTACGCTTTCGACTGCGGGTTTTCACTTCTAAGAGATTCCTCATCTCTTCGATTCAAATCAGCTCAATCGGCTTCCAACAGTACAGAACACTTTTCATCCTTCCGTTCTACTCCTTTCGTCACTCCATCCTAGCCGGCTGCAGGTCAGCTTGACAGGCTGGGTTGAGGTCTGACAGTCTGCCTTGCGTTTTACAGTAGCAATCCGAGCCTGAAAACAAGTCACGTTTTAGCCAGATTCAAGCACGAGAGCAGTGTCATGCAGCTACTTTTGAACATGCATGTTGCCAAAGTATTTCTGGCCTGGCTAAAGTCTTGGTACAGCGGCTAATCTGACGAGTGAGTGACGAAAAGATTGCCATTAGAATGCCTGCTTTTGTGTACGCAATTGCTCATAAGAAATCGCTTGGTCGTCGCAGATGAGTGTACATTCGCAAACTATTGATCTTGCCCATTGCAGACAATGCGTCACTCTTCAAATCTCGATGGTACAGTACTTGTTGAGTACTTCTTTGTTCACTTCATTTTAGCCAGATACACGTCATATCGGCACCAAAACCTCAAAAGTAGCCAGCGCAAAGACATGTTGGCAGCCTGCAGATTCAATTGAGGAAGCTGAACACTGCTCTACCTGATGTTGGCTAGACTGTGGCTCAATTTCAGGCCGGAATTGGGAAATTGCGAGGCAGACTGCCAGATTACTTGTCAAAGTGCTGAATCCAGTCCCATTTGCCTAGATTTGAGCGACGGAAGGAGCGCATCTGCTCAATTTGCGAGTGCTCTAGGCACTTGAAAGGCCTTGATGCCGGAGTATCTTGGTAATTGATGTGCAAGGATAGATGAGGGACAGTAGAGTATCTATCGCAGTTCTCTGGGGTGCTTGTGCTTGAAGCACATTCACCAGTCTTTCGGCCAAGATTGCGACCGCTGCTGTACATGATTCTGGCTACGCACCGTTTTGAGCCACACTTTAGCCAAGGTCAGGCGCTAGAGCAGTGTCATGCGGCTACTTTTGGACGTGCATGCTGCCAGAATCTTTCTGTGCTGACTCAATTGCGGTGCACCTGGCTGAAATGTGCTGCAGCTGGCTAGAATTGAGTGACGAAAGGAGTGCGGTCCTATATCCGACAAACGGCTTACAAGCTCAGTCTGAAGTTTTGCCGCAGGGTCGCGCCGCTGGATTGCCCCATTCGTGACTTTGTTCTGTACAGGACACAAGAGACTGGGTCAACGGACAGGCACACATAGCATCGACACAAATCAACGACAGATTGCCAAACTCTGATCTGCAGCTGGATGAACTGTAACGTAGCGCGGTGCATCATACACGCTTGTACAGTGTTCACAGAGGTAATACATTTGTGCTGCGACGGATCCCTTGACCGGGCAATTACGGCAAAGATTACTGTACAGTACAGTACATACTCGTACCTGGAGAGCTGGTGAAATGAGGATCAGAAGCTTCACATCCGCGGCGCTGCCTTGACGCGCAGTGTGATGGTGATGGTTGTCACGGGTTGTAGTTGTACAGTAGGTGGTTGTAGTGGTAGCAACCCTAGAGTAAGCTCCGAGTACTATTTGTTGTCTTGAACCAAATAGCAGGCAGAATAGCTGTAAGGACGGAGGGAGGCTTAGGCTGATACCTGGAGAGCAAAGTGTACGGCAGGTATTCAGCTGGGATGTGCTACTATAAGATGATCAGTCTTACTAGTAGAGGCTGGTGGTCGAGGATGATGTAGAGGAGGAGGTAGCGACGGAGAAGTGGGTGTGTATTGCTCTGAAGGAAGAAAGGAAAGTACAAAGTGGGGGATGCCCGGGGGGCTTCTTATATAGGTCTTCATCTGGGGATTGGATCACGAGAATGAATGAGTCTCGTGAGAGTGAATGAGAGTGACTGAGAGTGACTGAGAGTGATTGAGAGTGATTGAGAGTGAATCATTCTCAATGAGAGTGAACGAGAGTGAATGAGAGTGAATCATTCTCAATGAGAGTGAACGAGAGTGAATGAGAGTGAATCATTCTCAATGAGAGTGAACGAGAGTGAATGAGAGTGACTCATTCTCAATGAGAGTGATTGAGAGTGAGCAAGACTCGCCGAGGGTCGGAGTCTGCACTGGCATGCTAGTTTGCGCGTCTCAGCACAGACTGCACGGAGGCCGGAGGGTGGTCAAACCTGTACGGCTGGAAAGCTCTCTTTGAGCAGATTCTGGAGATACCAGAATCTCTGCGTGACGTTGCGTATGGACGGTGTGGCGGGTCGTCCAAGGTGGTGTAGAAATGTGCGCCTAAATCTAGGGGGTGTCTGGCATGCCACTTTGGGACGGCCAGTACGCGCCGTAGAGAAGGCCGATCGTCGATCTGAAAACAGCACTGTGTAGCCCCTTCTGGGCATATTCTATGGTTTGAGTTTGACTTTGATTGGGTTTGTCCTGGCCGAGTATCGGGACGCGCCGTCGAGCCACTCCTTTAAGCTCAGTGCACACACACAGGCACAAGCGCGCTCAGGCGCGCACGCGGGCAGGCAGGGTGGAATGGCGGCTCCATTACACGCAGCCTCCGAACATGATCAGTGACGCAATCTGTACTGTATAGTGCAGTGTAGTGTAGTGCGGTATGCCACGCCTGTCCATCTTGCAGCCTGCAAGAGTCTATGTCTCACGGTGCAAGACTTCTGTGCCACCTTGTCCGGCACTGTCGACTCGCTCGTCCTTTCTGTGAGTCAGAGATTACCTCTTAGGACAGTCTGTAGTGAGCTGAAGCATATTCAGCTACGCATTGAATTGCAGCTGACACTCGACAGCGCGTCATCAGGCCACTTTCCCGTCACTGTCCTTGGGTATCTGGAGGGGGTCGAGCACACGCGGCTATCCAGAGCTATCGGCTCTGTCCGGTGCAGTGATCAATACTGTACTGACCGATCTTGCACCGATCTTGTACAGTACACTACACTTTTGATGCATGTCAACAATCAATGTACAGTCTGTCTCCGGACGCAAGCGGTCCACGCTTCGGAAAGCTTTTTGCCTGCGTTTGTTTAACGACGCATAGCCTCGTTCGAACTGAAAAGAACTAACGCCCATGCAAGAGAGTTGTTCGACAACTTCAACGTGGCGCTGCTCGTTTGCGCAGCTGAAGATGTCGCAAGCTTCACGAGCGAACCGAGTGTAGGCTGTCTACGATGGTCCTGTGCTGTTCCGTCTGGGGAAGTCATACCGATGACCATGCGGCACTGATGGTCTGTTGCCAGTGAAGATGAATCAGGAGCCCACCCAATTGCTCGCGACGTCACAGTATCACTGCTGTTCCACTCAGCATTGTAGTCAGCCCAGAACGATCGCTGTCAGACGTGAGCTCTGATCTGCGATCCCACTGCACTACCCGTGATAGCTGTGCAATGCTTGCAGCCGCGTGCACTGCGCAAAGACGATTGCGAACCGAAAGGGTACAATACAGTACGTCATCGCTGCACGTTGATCTTGTGGCCCACCTGCTCCACCACTACCTCAGCTATAAGAGGTCAGGGTGTTGACATTGTTGTTCTGCTGCTCACTCGTCTGCCCACTCGCCTGCCCACTTGCCTGCCCATCGTGTCAGCAAGGGCTATGTCCGCGCAGCTAGGAACGGACGCTGTCCGATATCTATCGGATACGAGGACGTGCCACCAGAAGACGGACGATCTTCCGATTTGCTGCCGGGCACGAGCGCAACGAATAATGTATAACATGACAGATCCCAAAAACATCAGGCGTGGGGCGACGTAAGCCTCAATCATTTTCCTCTGAGTCATCAACCAGCTGCCCTTGTCCTTTCAATCCAGCAGTGGGCCCGCCGTCTGTGCCAAGTACACTCCGCGCGCCGGTCACCACCTCTTTCGCCTCACTATTGATAATCAATTGTGCTAGATCGGGACGGGCATAGTGGCCGGCAGGGCAGACAAGCTGCTTAGCAAGCTTGATCAAAGTTGGGTCCAGATCCGCCCAGACGAAGCCTTCCTGCGATGGCGGTAAGTCGGCAGTCAGCTGTCGCCCGTCGGGTCCAAAGATGGTGGCGCTGCGTGGAGGGATCATACGAGTGTTTGTAAGTTGAACTGAAGTGTTGCATCTCGACCGTGCACCTCGACGTGGTCGGTGTGAACTTCACTCACTAGCCTCCTCCTGGGATTGTATGGAATGCGCCGGCGGGCAAAGGCTCGCCACTGACGGCATAGTCAAGGCCAATTTGACGGGCACCTGCCTCAGAGACCATGCCAGTAGACATGGCTACGAAAGCGCCCCCTTCCATGGCATAAGTAGCCGAAATGGACCTGATGCCTTGGTAGCTCATACCATAGTGTTCCATACCGCCATGAGGGAAAATGGGTGGCCATGAGCCTGCGTGGACGGTCTCGTGCTGTTGATAGCAGTGCATCTTGAGGGGATTGATGAGATGTTCCCAGCACATCAGGGCACCGACCTGACCTACGGCTGTCGGAGCTACTGTGTTGAATACGTCTCCCGACGCATCTCCAAAGATGACTCGCTCGACACCGGTAGGCTTCCACTTGCGTTTGATGGCGGCCAGTGAGCCCTGTCAAGATCAAGGAGAGTCGAGTTCAGTCGAAAATTGCGCCGTTTGCCTCTGTAAAGACTTACATTCGCGTCAATGATTGCATTGGCCATCCAGAGACTCTCCCCTCGCTTCTCTGCAAATCCAACTGACAGTACAATGCCGGCTTCCTTTACAGCCTGCTGCAGTTCCTTCATCTCCGGACCATCGACCTTCATCCCCGCTGCTTGATACTTAAGGGTGTAAGGCACGGTCGCTGCGTACGGGAGCACCCACAGATACCACTGTACAGTCGAGTGGGGAGGCGGAATCTCGAAAGCCATCAGTGGGGTGATCATTAAGTTCGACGCATAGCCACGCTAAGCGATGACTACTCACAGGGTAGCCAGGCAGCCAAAGCTCCGGCAAGACTAGGATGTCCGCGCCCTGAGCTTTTGCATCCTTGATGAGGCGCTTAGTCTTCTCGATGCCGGCGCGTAAGTCGAGCCAGGCTGACTCTGCTTGAGCGCACGCAAGACGTTTGTGAGTGGGGACGGGCATGAGAGCAGGGAAGGGCAGGCGCAGTTGTGTCAATGCTCGTAAATGCGGTTGAAGTTGCCCGTCCCCGCCTCTCTCGAGACGATCACTGTCTTTTATAAGCGAACAATTCTTATCTCTGGTCCTCGCTCGCCGATATCTCGGATAAACATCCAAACGCCAAGCGCGCGGGGTTCGGGTAAATAACGTGCAGCCTGCCGCTCTGTGAAACAGGACCGGTGGCTCGGGCGCTGCAGAGTTGCTCTTCTGTTGATCATTGCACTTCTTTGAACCAGCAGAGGCCGACGGCTGATTCACCCGGCCACGTGCTGTAGTCTTATCGCTCCACCGTACCACAGCCCTCAGATCAAGCGCAGGGGTAGGAAGATAAGAGCCGCACTGGCGGCGGCGGCGGCGGTCGTTGAGAATGCCAAGACGATACGAGGACGCCAGACCTTGAAATTGCCGAGATAATACGAGGGGCTGCTCCCCCCAGTACTCCTCACTCATCCCACGTATCGCTTGTGTTCCGTACGGTACCATCATGACTCTGGAATCTGCCATCTGTCCGCATCTGCGCCGTGACAGAACGCTGCCAAAATCCACACCAGCCAATTATGTACCACCCTTCCCAGTCTTCTCTGCGCGATTCGACGAGGACATGCAAGACGTAGCAATGGTGATGCTGGGCGCCGTATCATCTGAGGACAACACTACCCTTGACTACGATGCACTCGTCCCACTTGACCGACTGCTCGAACTCGGCAGTCCTTTACACGGCCATCGGACCCTCTGTACTTCTACGGATCCTCAAACGCTTCGCCAAACAAGAGCATGGAAAGCATGGTGGCCGAGCAGGCGAGACTTTGAGGATTGGAGATTGTCAAGTGGATTTGCCGCCTGGTTCGCCGGCGAGGAGAGGGAAAAAGAAGACATTGGGTGGTTCGTCGAGGCTATATTCCCGAGCATGGATCGCTTCGAGACCGTCTTCTCGAACGCTGCCAGCCTCGAAGGGGCCGCGGTGCTCAGTTCCCACATGAGCGGGGCGATTGAAGAGCACGGATATTGGGGCAGCGCCCGAGACCGCTTTGCGGTCGGACAGCACGACCCCATGTCTGCTGTCCGCTCAGCGTGCCCTGTCGCTGGGCTGGCCGTCCGCGCTGAAGGACCCCAAAAAGCAAGTGGCTCTCCACGTCCTCAACAGATATCTTCCAAAAGGGTCATAGTCCCCGGCCAGCACAACCTCTGCGTCATTCACTCCGGCCAAGATTGGTCGCAGATGACAGGGTCTGATCGCGATCTGTACTTGCATACTTTGCATCCCGTTCTCGAAAGGGGAATGTCTTTCCTTGCCCATCAAAAGGTTCCTCTCTCCCAACGTGAGACCAGTGCAGCACAAAAAGAGCGACGGACCTACGGCTGTTATGATTGTCGTTTTATGGATCACCTCGACGCTTCTTCGTTAGAATCTTCCCTTTCCAAGTCTTTCGGACTGGCATACTTTGATTCTCTCTCCTCCCTCGAAGCGTGGGCACGGGAGCACAAGACACATCTTGATATCTTCAATGGCTTCTTCAAATACGCTACAGAGACCCAGGGTAAAGGAGACCTTCGACTTTGGCACGAGATCTGTGTGCTCAAGGAGGATCAACAGTACTATGAGTACATCAATTGTCCCCCAGGCACTGGCATGTACGTTGGGCTAGCCGCCCGTGTCAACACATCCACAGATCTTGTGTAATCAACATCGGAAGGCAGGGCAAAGGAATTGGATTTGATTCCGATGGTCGTAGTTCTTTCTCTTGTCATTGATCACAATAACAAGGCACAAAGGCAAGGCTCTCGTGGTGATCAACTGCGGACTCCCCCGCGCAACCGTCTGATTTGCAATTGTTTCGCCTGACACGACCTCCAAAGCTTACGCGAGGCGGTCGGCGAAACCGATGGTGTCATTTCCTCGGTCAAAGATGATGACAGAAGACCTGAAGAGCGGATCGCCGACGATCTTGCAGAGTGGATGTGCACAACACGGTCAGGAGATTTGGGATCAGCTTCGGTTGACCCCACCCAGGCTCCCACTTGCGCTGATCAGGATGATACTCACCCAACCTTCGACTCCTATGTCTCTACCTACGATGCTCAGCACCTTCCGTCCGCTGTCATCAGTTCCGTACGTAGTCGCGTCCTCCGTCAAGACGACTTGCTTCTCACCAAGCTGGAAGGTGATCTGAGGAACCACTGAGGTAGTGAGATAGCCATAGGTGACACCGTTCTGGGTCTCCGTCTTGACTCCGGGCAGGCTTTCCAGAAGCTGTGCTACTTGCGTGGGCTTTCCCACGATCAAAGTTGTACCTGAATCGATGCGCGCACAAAGGCGAGAGTGGTCAGTGAGCGGAATTTCCCAAAAATTCACCTCGTGGGCGTATGCATTCGCTTACCTGAATCAATAATGGCGCTGATTTGTATGCCATTGATGCTGCAAGACCCAGGAGCACATTGCCAGAAGCCGACGGAGCGATCAACGTTGACGTAGGTAGCGGGTCCAGCAGCTTTGGAAGAGATGCTGCCGAGGACAAGCTCGGACTGACCTGGTTCGCTACTCAGTGCAAAAGAGAACAAAGGTCGAGCTACGGCTTTGGCGGTGACCAGGCAATCGAAGAAAGGAGGGTGATCCTTGCCGAAGTGGGAGAGACTGGGATAAGCCAAGCCTGAGATGCCCTGTGAGCCGCTTTCTGTCTTGAGAAAGGTCGTCGTCGCAAGACCAATAGCAACATTGGGAACAGGTGCCAATCCGCCGATCTCGAGAGTGTCGGTATAGACGGTTCCTTCGGCAGTAGTGCCGTCTCCATATCTGGCCTTGAATGTCTGTGAGGTCTTTTTGGCACCGTCGCCTGGAATATAAGCACCGACATTGACAAGCGTCTAGCGAATAGCAAAGAGAGGGTCAATGTGTGGCCACCTATGCCCGCGAACGGCCAAGCGACTTACGTCAGTTGAGCCGGTATCGAAATCGATGTTGATGGGCTGTCCGCCATAAGAGATGGTGCCAGTCCAGAGTTCATCTTGCTGATCGGTCAGAGGGACGTCGCCTTCGTTTTCGGCAGATTTGTCAGCATCTTCACGGACTGCCTGAGCATGAGGATGCTTCTGTGCCATGTTCTGCTCATAGTTTGTGATGTTCAGCTGTGGTGTGCGGGACCAAGAGTTGCAAGGAAGCAGCGTAGAGCCGGCGTCAGCGGCTGACTCATCCGAGACTGCCAGCCTGTCTCACCTGGAACTTCCTCTCGATCAATTTGAGGTGAGACTGCACCAGCTTGAGGTCAATGGCGCCATCGGATTTGGCTGCTACCTTCAGATGGTGTACATTTTTGGACAGTGCGATAGCTTCCGTCATGTTGGACTGGAAAGAAGACATGAATGTGAGGGTCAGCAAAGTCAGAAAACCCCACGATATCGACATCCATTGGTATGGCAACGGCCGTCTGACCGAGTGTGCCCTCTGACTCTCAAGCTTGACTGCTCACATTGTCGGACTTCCCAGCTTCGGAGTGGATGCCAGCCGAAGAGGTTCGAAAGAAGACAGGTGTGAGACAAGATGGTCGTCGAGGGAGACTGAGGAGGCGGTTCATTGAAGCAAGTGGTCGTCTCCCAGTGCAGAGCCTGAGGCCTAGGGAGCTGAAGGGCATTATGCGAGCAACTCACGTGGAAAGGGGTCTGGTGATGGTAAGAGAGCAGACTGCGGAGCTGGAGGTATTCGAGAGACGTGAGGACGATGGCAGTCGGGGGTGTGGCAAGTGTGAGTGATAGTGGAGTGGGTCGTGGTAGTGGTGGTGTTGAAGCAACGTGACTCGTAAATTGGGCTGAGCTGAGGAGACGACTGGCTGGCACGACCACTTCGAAGTCTGCCATGCGCCTGAATGTCAGCTGAGCCTGGCATCTCCGAGGCTGCCCTGACCTCGAGGCACCTGTGATGCAGTTGCTGCCACGACCATTTGACTTTGTACCTGCTTTTCACTGCCTCGTCGTCACATTCGTCTCGGTCCTCCGAACCGCCCCGCGAATTGGTCACTCGACTTTCCAAGGCTTCGGAGACGTGAAGTCACTTTTGCGGTGATGTGCAACATGAGGGTTCCCAACGATGTTTACACACGCTGGCCTCATGCTCTTCGAATTTGCTTACGAGTGATGGCTTCCGCCGGCTGCGCCCACCGCCCTTCAAGAGAGGGTGCGATGCGTGTGCCTCCCCGCCACATGACGCGCGCACAGGCTCCGACGGACCCTCGTTCCGCATTGCAGGAAGCAGCAGCTCCTTTCTTCCGAGATGATTGACTACACACGCCTGTCCTCTCCTATCAGTGCCTTCCACTCTGAACCTCCTTGTCCTACTGATTGGGATCTGCAATGGCTTCCAAGGATGCGCAAAGCGCAGTGACCATCTCGAGGACCGCAAAAGATGTCCTGTCAGGTGAGTCGAGGCACCAGCGTACCCGAGTCAGCCCATCACGCAGTGCAAAGTCCGTCTGACGCGGATTCACCACTTGCTGGAACCTCACATCTTGCAGGGACGGCCGGAGGCATTGCTCAAGTCTTGGTCGGGCAGTGAGTATGTCAGAGCCGATGATTTGGAGACATGCTTCGTAGGTCCTCTCATCCGGCCCGCTTCGCCCTCGCCCTAGGCCCCTGGATATGCTAAAGGTCCGTTTGCAGACCGCAACTCACGGTACTTATTCTGGTGAGTGTCATGATGAAAAGGCAGTGACTCTTTGCGCCTACGACCGACGCTGATACATCAGGCAATTCCGACTCTCTAGGTATGGGCGACTGTGCTATGCAGATCATCAAGAAGGACGGTCCTCTCGGGTTCTACAAGGTGTGTAATCAAATGTCAAGCAGACGTTGATGCCTTCATTGGGCAAGTGGGAGCTGATGGCCATGAGCACAACGTCTTCATCCTTCCCTGCTGTTAGGGTACCCTGACACCCCTGCTAGGTGTAGGTCTCTGCGTCTCTATCCAATTCGGCGTCGTGGAAAGAGTCAAGCGAGAGTTTGCCTCTAGGAACGCCAGGGCTGCAGGCGTACCCGAGGGCGCAGAGTCGCTGTTGGGAGTTGGACCAAAGGCCTTTGCCCTTACTAGTCCTCAGCTATACACCGCCGGGGTGTCCGCTGGAGTTGCCAATTCCTTTGTTGCAGGGCCTGTAGAGCACATCCGTATTCGCTTGCAGACCCAGGCGACTAAGATCTACAGTGGCCCACTGGACTGCGCTAGAAAGTGAGTCTGAAACGTGGAGATCCATTCTGCACCATCGTATATGAAGCTGACCACAACTGCTCATGCGCCTCCCTCGTGCCGCTGCCCCTCTACCCAGGATCGTCGCTTCTTCCGGCGCGTCTGGTCTCTTCAAAGGTATGGTCCCAACCCTGTTCAGAGAAGGTCACGGCATGGGCATGTATTTCCTAGTCTATGAGGCAGTGGTGGGGTACAAGCTCAAGAAGGACAACCTGACTCGTGCCGAACTTCCGGCCGTGTGGGCCATGCTGGGAGGCGCCATCTCAGGTCCGGCATTGTGGGTGATGGTCTACCCTATGGACGTGATCAAGTCGAGGCTGCAGACGGATGCTCTGGACAAGGGCAAGCGACAGTATCAAGGTACAATAGACTGCGCCCGGCAAATCTTCAAGCAGAGTGGATGGAAAGGCTTCTTCAGAGGTCTAGCCCCCACCCTTGCCAGGGCACCCATTTCGAATGCCGCTACCTTTGTCACCTACGAATTTGCAGCACGGCATCTAGAGGCCTATGTCAGGTAGGCCGCCCAGCTATCAGCTATAAGATGCGACAGTAAGTTATTGGACGTTGTTGTCATGCCTGAGAGCGGAGCACTGCATCCTTCAATGAATCCCTTGTGTCGCTCCGATTCCGGAAGCCGCACGCTGTTCTTGATCCTTGTGACACGCGCTGGTAAAATTACCTTCCCCCTTCCTCGCGCTTTGGATCCCCGACTCACACGGCGTGGCCCGTGAGCGACGAGGGGAGCCGGCGCCTTCGACTGCTTCCTTCCGGACCATCATCTTCGTCCCTACCGTCTTCCTTGTTCTCTTGCGTCACACGTCTTCCCTTTGCCTCACGTCGCCACCACCTTCGCCGTCGGCGACGTCGGTTCTGAATCCGCGATGTCGACCCATCCTTTCTCCGAATCTTCGCCGCTCCAATCGGCCTTCTATCGCCGGCGTGACCTCTACTCTCTCGCGTGGTCCCACTCATCTCAGGACCTCAGTGGCTACTTGGTGGTGAGTGCCGCCAATGGAGGCTTCATAGCCGTCACTAGGGATCCCAGGAAAGTGGTCATGCTGGGCAAGGCGTCAGCTCTCAAGCCGAGAATACTCGTGTATACAGCCGCGGGACAATTAGTGGAGAGTATACCGGTGAGTGCATGAATGTTGTGAAACCAAGAGTGACTGGAATTGCAGCTCTGACACCAATGCAACCTCTGTTGCAGTGGGACAATTCGAATCGGATTGCTGGCATTGGCTTTACGTCGAGAGAAGAGCTTGCTGTGGTTCTGGACGAGGGCGTGGTGCGCCTTTACACCCTTCTATCGCCTTGTCCAGCGACCACCACGTCAGCTGCGTCCTCCGTACAGGACTCGAGTGGAGTTCCCACACCAGTCACCTCTACCTGCTACTATACACAGTATATCCTTGGCACCGAAGCGACCGAAACTGGCGTGGTAGAGGGGAAGGTGTGGGAACAAGGCATCGTCGCGCTCACCGGCGGAGGAAGTTTCGTGGACTTTCGCTTTCCCCAGCGTAAGGAAGACGATGACGAGGGCATATGGGACCAGTATGTGTCTCTCTCAGCTCCTCAAGTTCTGCCACAAGCTCTACCTGTAGCTCAAGGCTCGTCAACGGGACCTCCACCGCTCCCGACTGCATGGACATTTCTGCCGCCGACTGTATCCGCTTCTGGCGTGCTCGAGGTACTCCTCTCCCCGGCCGTAGCCGCAAGCAGTGGTTTGGCTCCTCTTACCAACAGCGGCGGGGCCGCTTCTTCGGGCGTTTCGGCCAATGGTGGCTTTGGAAGATCTACGCCGCATCCACCGCAAGCTACGCCTTCTCGAGGAACGCTCATCGCTCTCGACTCCATCTCTGGACCCACGGACATGCGACTGACCCGGGGACCCTTCTCTTCCATCGTGGCCAGTCCGAACGGCAAGCTGCTTGCTTTGCTGACCTCGGACAAGAAGCTTTGGGTCGTCAGCTCCGATTTCCAGCGAAGCTTGAGTGAATTCGATGTCACCGAATGTGAGGCATATCGGGAGGTACAAGAATCTCACCGGAGTGGGGCTGGTGCCGCTCTCGCATCGTTGGGTCAGACTGGTATCAGACAGATTGAGTGGTGCGGGAACAACACTGTGGCCCTGGCGTTTGATTCCGAAGTCGTCATGGTGGGACCCTTTGGCGACTCTCTTCGGTGAGTGAGGTTCCAGACTTACTTGGCGCTTAGGGAGGAAGAGTGGTGAGCCCTGTTTGCTTACTTCACTATGCTGGTGCTTTGGACCCGTAGATACTTCTACTCGGCAGGAATCCACTTGGTGCCAGAGGTCGATGGAGTACGAATAATAGGTGCCGAACGGCACGACTTCATCCAGAAAGTTGCAGGTGAGTCCCTCTATGTGCAGTCTTGGCACACAGCACCACGCTCGCAAGCGCTGAAGCACGGTAATCGCTTCGTGTCCTGTTCTTAGACTCTACTTCTGCAGTCTTCCGCCCTGGATCATCCGAAGCTTCGGCTATGCTCTTCGACGCTTCAGAGAGCTTCTCGAGACGGTCTCCGAAGGCCGATGACGGAATACGTGCGATTCGCAGCGAACTTGCTGTCGCGGTGGATACATGTCTTGATGCCGCATCTCAGGAGTGGGACGTGATATGGCAAAAACGGCTTCTCAGAGCAGCAAATTTCGGCAAGAGTTTCCTGGACCCGAGCAGCTACGATCCTACTAATTTCGTAGCTGTATCACGCCGCCTGCGTGTCCTGAACAATCTTCGCTCATACGAAATTGGCATCCCGTTGTCCTACGAGCAGTTCGAGAGCATGGGTGTCACGGCGCTGCTGTCGCGCCTCACGAACCGCAACCACCACCTTCTCTCTCTTCGTGTTGCCTCGCACCTCTCCCAGCGACTAGACCCAATTCTCAAGCACTGGGCCCGGGCGAAGATCGCTCAAGCGGGTGTTTCAAGGGGTACCTATAATGCTCGTCGCGGCACGGATGCCGCGAGCATCGAAGATGAGGAGCTATGTGCCACGATCGTTCGCAAGTTCGAAGACCTAGGGAAAGCAAACGACGCGGCGGTCACTGTCAGCTATAGTTCCATCGCCACTTCCGCGTTTCAAGCTGGCAGAGTGAGGCTAGCAACAAAGCTCTTGGACTATGAGCCGCGAGCGGTCGACCAGGTCCCTCTGTTGCTTAAGATGGGTGAGGACAAATTGGCGCTACAGAAGAGCGTTGAGAGCGGTGACACCGACCTAGTCTACCATGTCCTGCTCCGGCTCAAGACTCAACTGCCAAGAGGGGACTTCTTTCGGCTCATCGAGCCATCCACCACTGCTCTCACCTCCACGTCTGGGACAACCAGTCTCAACGATTTAGCTGTGCGTTTGTTGGAAGTCTACGCGCATAGCTATGATCGAGACCTACTCAAGGACCTCTATTTCACTGACGATCGGCGAGCCGAAGCTGCCCTGCTTTCGTGGGAAGGTGGCCAGATTACACAGGGGATGGAACAAAGCGAGTCGTCGCTCAGTCAAGCTGTCTTCGCGCGCAAAGATGCTTCTAAATTGTTCAACGAGGACAAGGAGCGGTCTCTGGAGTCCAAACTCGTCGATGAGTCAATCAGATTGCTTTCGTTCCAGCAAGTGCTGGAGAAGGATGACGGCGGCCGTTCTCAATGGACTGGTCTATCGTTGAACGATACCATTCGCGAGTGCCTCATCAAAGGTCGTCATGGCGGTCAAATGGCCAAAAGGGCAGAAAAGCTGCGATCGGATTGGAAGGTGCCCGAGAAAAGATGGTGGGCTATCAAGCTAGATGCTTACATCAGAATGCGAGACTGGGAGGGCCTCTGGGCGTTTGGTGAGTAGCACGAATAGTCGCTCCGATTTCGCTGGGTGCTGAGTGCGCTCCGGACATCTTCGATCCCACAGCGAACACGAAACGGCCGCCGCCGATTGGCTATGAGCCATTCATTGCGAAGCTTCTGTCGTCCCGCGCAAACGTAGAGGCCTTGCGTTATGTTCCCAAGCTCATGAGCGCAGGTGACAAGGGGGACAAAGCTCGGTTCGGGTAAGTCTATGGATCAGGTCAACGGCTGAAGGCAGCGAGACTGACCGTCAGTTCCTATCATCCTTGTTCTGCTGTCTCCCTTAGAGCGCTGATGGCGCGATTGCCCATCGATATCGCCAGCCCTTTGCAAGCGAAAATAAAGGAGAAAGCGTAAGGAGATGCGCACTGAAAGCACTTGCGTCGTTGCCGAGCTCCGAGGAGCCAACGCGCATGGTGATAGCCCAGAGTCGTTGACACACATATCATGTAGCTTGTAGTCTCGAGTGAGACATCGACAGGGACTGTTTGACAATGACGTAGTGGCGTGGGTATCTGGTCTGGAACGACGAAGGGAAGGAGATGTGGTATTCTGCTTCCCCACATCTCTCCATCGCTGGGCAGGACTGTCAAGCTGCTCGGGGGAGGTCCATGTGAGCTGAGTACCCTCGGAAGTGTTTCATGCAGC